>NW_016910573.1:115339-122022 GCF_001483705.2 Eufriesea mexicana
AGCAGTCAGTCAATAACATTCGAAGAGTTCAGAAGAGTTATCCGAAACTACTACGTAAAATACAGTCCACTATGAACACAACGTTCCTCAAGAAATTTGGTTCGTCATTAACCGTCGCCAATTGAAGACGACCTATTGACGATATACAGTGAGGACGAGCGAAGACCGGCTACTGTGGAAGAGCGAGAAGGAGTCAGCGTATATTGTCATTTGTTTCGTAGCGTAAGCGTGGTGCGTAATGAAAGTAAAAGTAAAAATTTGAAGATGAAACAATCCAAATATAGTGTTAAGATCTATGTTTGGAATGTTAATATACACATGGTATTGCGAGCAGTGAAAGACGCTAACAAAGGAAATAGTACTAAGAGTGGAAGCGGGGCGAATAGGTGTGCGGACCCACGTAGGGGGAGCCAGGAATGTTCTCTTATATGGTATCTTAATATAAAACCCGCGAAAAACGGTGAAAGGTTTTAAGGAGATGGTAGCTATGGTACCGAGAGCGTGTTCATAGCGTAACTCTTACTTTAATTTTCGATAATTCTGAAGACTTTATTATTTTGTATTGCGACTGCTACGCCGAGGGTTAGACGTGTTTCGCCGCCCTCTCAGCGGATCAAGTCATATATCTAAATGCGAAAGTTCAGAAAATTTACAAGTACCAGGCCCGACAGATTGGACCCACGTGCGACAGACCCACCAAGGCGACGGACGGACACCGCTTGTAAGTCACGTCATTGACCATCGAAAATCGGCTCCTTGACAGTTCCCTACTCCTCAGCCGAAGGTCCTTCCGTCACACCCTCTGTCCGATCAAAAATCTTTACTTTTACTGCGCTAATATTTATCCTAACCAATCAGAACCAAACTGGAGAAAACACCGGACAGGACACGACGAGACACGAGACAGACCAAAATTGAGAAGTCGGTTCGTCTTCGACACCGATCACTGAAACATCGTACATATACTTATAAACGCGTGTTCGAAACGGTACTCCGATAAACGTCTCTACTATAACTATCGTATACTTTTACCGTAAATAAACGCTCTATTTTAACGTCACACTCGGGATCCTTAATATTACAAAACTGATCACGCAATATTAATTTGGCGCGTGATAAGCGTTCTTGGAGATCGAAGAGATTCGATACATAGGACGCTACAATATCATTATAACAATATAACATAATATATCATTAATATATCATAATCTCCAAGTTGTCAATTGCGAATGATAGAAGTCAGTTGTAAGGGCACATAAGAGTATGCTGATATTCGAATCGAGGTTTAGACGTTTTCAGTCCTTTTTAAAAATCTTCTCGTATTTCTCCAGTACTTTTTAAAAATCTTTTCTTATCTGAGATCGAAAGATTGTTTCTAGGCAACGTGGTACTCTTAGCTTGGTAGGGAGGTTGTAGGATCCAGAGGGCAAGAAACGCTTCTCTGGGTGTAGATTCGAAGTACTTGAAAACTTTTGGTGACCAGTTTTGATTTATCTGTTGCTGTGGTTCAGCTCGCCCACTTTCTGGCCAACTTCCGCCGAAAATAAAGAAGCAGGAATTCTTCTTCTTACTGCGACGTCCGACTGTCTATCGGCTAGACCCTCGATACTTTTTGCAGCGAGTCGTGTAACGTGTAAATAGATGTCTACCGTGTTTTATCTCCGTTATTTCGTACGTGGGGAGGTTTGAGAAGCTCTTTGTGCATTCTATGTAGAAATGGAATAAGTTTTGGCTTCATTTTGGATCCCAATAAAATTGAACACTAGAAGTGTCAAAGAAGGCAGAATGACTGGTCTAGGAATTTTTATTTTTGCTAACTGATTGTGAGAAGTTGAATATATATTATTTAACAAGATAAATGGAATTTATTGGTTCATTTCAGTGAGACTAAAATTATAATATTTGTGTTTATTTATTTTTAATTATTATTTTAAATACTATTAATGATGTTAAATATAATTAAATAGTAATATTAATATGATATTTTAAATAGTGTACGGATATTTGGAAAAAGAATAATAAATTATTTAGTATAAATACGGAAGAAAATTATTTATTAAAATGCACATACAAAGGGATTTTTAAAAATTGAATTGATGTTTGAATAATTAAACTTTATATAAGATTAGTATAATATTATAATTTATAATGAGTTATTTCTTTAATTTTTGGCGTTTTGAGACAGATTAGAGAAATAATAAAAATCGAACACACTATAAAATTCTATATAATATATAAAACTATAATAAAGCTATAACTGTATAATAATAACTATATGAAACTGTAACTTTTATTAAAGTTATTTTCAATTTAGTATTTTATTAGGATTGGAGTTGTAGTATTTTGTGTTATTTATAACACACTATAAAATTCTATGTAATATATAGAACTATAATAAAACTATAAATATATAATAATAACTATATAAAGCTATAATTTTTATTAAGGTTATTTTCAATTTAGTATTTCACTAAGATTGCAGTTGTAGTATTTTGTGTTATTTATAACACACTATAAAATTCTATATAATATATAAAACTATAATAAAACTATCACTGTGTAATAATAACTATATAAAACTGTAATTTTTATTAAGGTTATTTTCAATTTAGTATTTTACTGAGATTGGAGTTGTAGTACTTTTTGTTATTTACTTCAGTTATGTACTTAGCTCTTTTTCTGATTCTTTTTTTGTTTTTCTTTTCATATACTTCTCACTACTATACTAAATAATCTCTGAAATATAAACAAAATTTTACATTTAGAAAACTATCGAGCAATAAGGTCTAAAAGTATGGGCATTTTCAGCAATATTTGAAATGGGAAAAAGAGACAGGGTGAATAAGGTCGTGTTTGTATTCATTTCCCAGCTCCACCATCTATTCGCAATATTCTCATGAATATATAATAACACGTATAAAAATTTCAATTTCGAGTTTCAACACAAATACAAAAGTTTCAGCGCGGCATTATAAAACAGGATGTTACATTTAGTAGTACTAAAATGGGCCTAACAAGTTACACCAATTTGAGACCATATTATAGTACTTTCAATTATTATAGAATTGTTCAGATCTGTTGAAAATTTATTAATAGTTTTCTTAAATAAAAATTGGTTTCAATAGATTACAGAGAACTCTGATTCCAGGTTGAATTCCAGAATTTTTCTGGCAAAAATTTAAAGAGATTTCGAAAATATTTCCAAAAGCGACCCTAAACATATATTAAAATCTATGTCGGCCATTACTGCAACTGTCGCACTTAAAACACGTTGGAAAACGCTGGGACCGAGTCGAAACTCCATTACACAATCTCGTTTTCGATATCGATCACGATATCCGAATTCCAATTCGCATGACCAGCAGAGATCGTTCGATAACATTCGAATTATTCACGGGCGGGTAGCTCGGAAAATAATAAAACTTGGAGCAGTCAGGTCTGTATGCAGTCTTTCCGATACAAGCTGGGTCGTGTATCCAACCGTGGAATCCGAGATATCTGGTGTCCACTCGATCACCGTTCAACTTCTCCGAGGCGTCCATTTTTTCCCCGAACTTTCTTCCCCTAGCCCAACGCGGGCCTCCAACTTCGCCCGAAGGATGAGACCAGGGGACTTAGCGTCGGGAATCGGGGCAAACGTAAGCAGAAAACGCGAAAAGGAAGTCGACCTTCCACGGAAAGCTCATTCCTAGCCAATGAGAATCCGTCCTCGAGATTCGACACGAGGCTGTATCGATGGGGTAGTATAACTAACGAACATCTCTATTCTTCCATTCTAGAAAGCGTGGTCATAGCATAACTCTTACTTTAATTTTCGATAATTCCAAAGACTTTATTATTTTGTATTACGACTGCTGCGCCGAGGGTTAGACGTGCCTCGCCGCCCTCTCACCGGATTAAGTCATATATCTAAATGCGAAAGTTCAGAAAATTTACAAGTACCAGACCCGACAGATTGGACCCACGTGCGACAGACCCACCAAGGCGACGGACGGACACCACTTGTAAATCACGTCATTGACCATCGAAAATCGACTCCTTGACAGTTCCCTACTCCTCAGCCAAAGGTCCTTCCGTCGCACCCTCTGTCCGATCAAAAATCTTTACTTTTCCTCCGCTAATATTTATCCTAACCAATCAGAACCAAACTGGAGAAAACACCGGACAGGACACGACGAGACACGAGACAGACCAAAATTGAGAAGTCGGTTCGTCTTCGACACCGATCACTGAAACATCGTACATATACTTATAAACGCGTGTTCGAAACGGTACTCCGATAAACGTCTCTACTATAACTATCGTATACTTTTACTGTAAATAAACGCTCTATTTTAACATCACACTCGGGATCCTTAATATTACAAAACTAATCACGCAATATTAATTTGGCGCGTGATAAGCGTTCTTGGAGATCGAAGAGATTCGATACATAGGACGCTACATCTATCACGAAACGAGGCGAATTCGAGGATTTGCGAAGATGGTGGCTGAGATTAACCTCGACGTGGAAATTTTATTTCTTGTTTTTCACTTATGTTTTTAGGATGAGGTTTAACACTATATTTCTCGCGGTGGATGAAGGAATGAAGGAAGAAGATTGTGAAAGAGAAAATTTTGGGAAATTAATTTTTTGAATGCTAGAAGAAAGGTTGTGAAAGCAAGTGATCGAGTCTGGAATTTTTAATCAAAATTTTGAAACTCTTTGCTTAGGTTGTGATAGGATTAACGTTAATTCCTTGTACTACGATGAGGGGTGCAACTCGTCGTGAGTTTGTTATGCTAAATCCCATAAGTAACTCGCGTAACGTATTGTAACGTGTGCAGGATTTGTATAATTTTATTGGGTATAGGTTAAATAGCTATATATAATTAAATTAAAATTAATTGGAATAAGTATATATAATTAAATAGGTATGAAATTGGTACGTATAAGTAAATTAAAATTAGATAATTTTACAGTGCACAGTTTCTCGTGATTAAATCATAGTGCATGAGGATAGTGAGGAGTATAATAATGGTAATAACGTTTCTGCATTGATATTTATTTTATTTGGAAGAACTTTTATTTAAAATGCCAGTTTCTGATATCATAATTTTATTATGATATAATTATACATGTTTCTGATATTCCATGATATCATAATTTTAAATTTATTACCTTTTCTTTGGATTTGTTGTGCTTCGTGACGTACCTCGCAATGTCACCATATTATTTACTATATAAATGGACCTTTCTTGTAAAAATAAATGAATAAATAAATAATTAAATAAATTAATTAATTAATGCGAAGTATGGTGCAGTGAAAATGTAGTTTAAGCTAGTTCGGTGTATTGGTAGAATTATTTGTAGGTTGGATGTAGGATGGGGATTGGAGTCAGTTCTTTGTTATAGATTTGGAGTTTTAATGGAAGAGAATGCTTTTTGATATTGCATTAAATGGAACCAACGCTAAGAGTATTATAGAAAAATCCGAAACAAATAAAGGATTATTCGTGCACAGTATAGGGGATTATTTGTTTGGTAGTTTTTAGTTAAATCGAATGTTTGCAGTGTATAGATTTTTTGATATTTTGACATAAATATTTTTATATTTGTTTATACGACGCAAATATATAAATATAAATAGGTAACGAGGAAATAGATAATAAACGCATGCATAAATACATAACCTAAAAATATATATAAGAAACTAGAAATACATATAACAGAAGATATATATGTAGAGAGAGAAACTATATATAATAGAGAAAGTATATATAAGAAACTAGAAATATATATAATAGAGGATATATATATAGAGAGAGAAACTATATATAATATAAAATTTAATAAAAGTATATATATATATAAACATACTTTCCAGGTCTGTTTAATTAAAAACGCACCAAATTGTTGATTAATATGAAACATAATTCTTAACTGTTTCATTTCTGTGCTGTATACTTACTGTTCGATTGCCAGTTGTGTGTTGAAAATAGACCATTTTTTAGACACAAAGGTTATCTGAATACCTCGTAGCCAGTTCCTAACCTATAATTCTCGGACGTACAATCGATTTTATTTCCGCGCCATTAGGCTGTTATTGTAGAATGGGAGAATAAATATTCGTTGAAAATAGATTTCGTGTTATTTTCCCCGTATATATTTCTATCCTAAATATATCAATTTAGTTATTTTTGTAAAAACGCATAGCACAAAGTGAGGTATTTTAAAATAAAAGCTTTCCTATGGTACGTGTGTATTTTTAGGGGTACATAGCAAAACTTTTAATAGCACGTTTAATTCATGAATACAGAATTTAATGCTATACGATATAATATAATTCATATAATACAACTATAGTATACTAATGGCTCAAAAATATTGGGGATTTTATAATTGCAAACTTTTAATAGCACGTTTAATTTATGAATACAGAATTTAATGCCATACAATATAATGTAATTTATATAATATAACTATAGTATACCAATGGTTCAAAAATATTGGAGATTTTATAACTGCAAAAATTTATGGCGTTTAATATAATAATAATATAATAATGATTGAAATAAAAGATATAAGCATATACATATTACAAACATGTCATAAAATTAAAGTGAAAGTACATACAAATACAAAAGTAATAAAATGATTAATAAAATATGAACTATTAAATAATGTTAAATAACAGTTAGTA
>NW_016910573.1:122374-131449 GCF_001483705.2 Eufriesea mexicana
TATATTATATAATATAAACATACATTTATGTCAATTTATTTATATATAATAATATTCTATTGTTATTATAATATTATTTACATATAATAATATTCTATTATATATAGAATGTAGCAGATATTAATTATTATAGTAGATAGTTATAGTATAGAATATAATATTAATATGTATACCACAATTATAAAATATGTATTTATATTATACAACATACACATACATTTATGTTCGCATCTATATGTTTTATTTTATCTCCATTATTATATTATGCCATAACGATACACTTATATACCTTCTCACGCAAGGGGTACTTTACTCGTGCACACATATCCAGGGGTCAGATGACGCGTAAAAGATTGCGAAACGCTAAACTAATTTAACTCGGAAAGAAAATTTCGAAAATAGATGAAGACGGGACGAAGTTTCGCGCCAAAATTCCAGCTGGAAGCCAGAGCGCGACACCGGAGGAGCAATTCACGAGGAGACAGTGAACCCCATCCTCCGTCTCTCCCTTAAGGATCGGTGTCTCCGAAACTATTGAGACCAGGCGAAAATAATGACCCTGCCCCGTAGGAAGGGGCACTACGTGAAAGAAACAAAGGAGGACCGGCGGCGTTTCGATAACTTCGCCTCACTTATCCAAATGGCTGAAGAAGTCGTCAAAGCTGGCGAAGGGAAGAAGAAGGGAGGAAAAAAAGATTAAAAGTGTAGAGAATGCAAAGTGGACCAGGTCGGGGCGCGGAGTGGGCGAAGTTAAGTAAGGAGCTGGCTGAAAGAAGAAGGAATTTTATTAAAATATTTAAGTAGCGAATCGCATTAGGGAAATGGCGACACTATTGTTCGCCTGAAATCTCATTATGGTCGAACGCCCCGGCGCGGGTGAAACCTCGGCATACGAACTTTTCCATAGAAGTGGAAAAGAACTAGCGCGACCTAGCTCGCGGGGGGCAGCGGGGGGTGCGAGGTGGCACGAAGGGGAAGAGAAAAAAGGGGGTGAATAGGTCACTCCGTCAAAATTTCCGGGGAACTGCGTGCCTCTTATGGGTTCCTTGCTCGGGGTTTAAGGTGCTTTCCGTGTACCCGCGGGAAACTTGCTAATCTCTGACTCTCGGGGAGACATCGGGCCCCGGATTAATTTATCGTCTCATTGAGACGAGAAGAAGCACGATAACGTTAAGCATGGTTTAAGGAACTCCTCGACGAATGGACTTTGGATTTTTAATTATTAAATAGTTTATTCGCTGTCTGCTGACTTCACTGGTCTTAGCAATTCTCTGGCTGCTGGGGGTTTAGATTAGCTTGGAGTTGAATTGTTAGGCGAGAGAGAGTTAAATAGTTATATTTTTCTGGTACAATATTTCTTATCATATATATTTTATGTTATTATATATGTTTTTATATAGTTTATATTATTCGTATATTCGTTTATTTTCATCACATATGTTCTATTATTATAGCTTCGTTATTTATATATTTATGTATATGAAAAGAAAAATATATATGTATATTTTATATTATTATCATATATATTTTATGTTATTATATATGTTTTTATATAGTTTATATTATTCGTATATTCGTTTATTTTCATCACATATGTTCTATTATTATAGCTTCGTTATTTATATATTTATGTATATGAAAAGAAAAATATATATATATATCTTATATTATTATCGTTTTTTATAATATTTTTATATATTTTTATCACTTATTTTATTATTGTCATTTCATTATTTGTTTATATATATATATTTTATATGTGGAAGTAAAGGATATATATTATTATATAAATTTTCATTCTTCTTTCATATATATTTCTTATACATAAAAGAAAAATTATGTATATCATACAGATTTAATATTATTATATATTTTATTATATCTTCATTCTTCTTTCATATATATTTCTTATACATAAAAGAAAAATTATGTATATCATACATATTTAATATTATTATATAAACTTTTATATATCATTTATGATACATATTTTAGTATCATATATTTGATATTTGTTCATATATGTACATTTGTTATACACGAAGGAAAAAAGAAATATATATATCATACATATTTCAATTTATTATATGTATATATTTTTATATATTTCTCTTCATATATATTTTACTATTATATTTCCATTATTGGCTCATATATGAATATTTTTCATATATGAAAAAGAGAAATTTTATATTAATTACCAGTTTACTCTATTTTTAATCTTTTTTATTTATTTATTTAGTTTAACTAGAAGCATTTCTATCCTGTTTATTGTATCTATACACAAGGTGTCTCAAAAATAGGTGTCCATATTTCAAGAGTTGAGACTTCACATTAAAAACAGATCATAAATGCCCTGCAAATATATGTTCTATATACTTTACATGTCGAATTACAAGTGATTAATAACGTTTCAAATTAATATTAGCGAATATATGGCCAATTAAGAAAATTTATATGCCGGCCTTTATGTGTACACGTGATTAGGCTAACCTAACATCGGTAACCAAGCACAGTAAACCGACATCTGTACTCTTTACATGCTTTACTATGTTTAGGCCTTATCTAATATTAGATTAGGGTTTCATCTTTAGCTCTTACATTCAAATTTTATCTTCTGGGCCATTTTAAGTGTGTTATGGTATTTTCATGCAGATGAACAATGTATATACGTAGTCAGTGAGAAAGGATATTAAATGGAGATACATACAAGATGACCCATCAACCAGGATATGGATGATTCTACACACAGAAACGAGTCGAAAATAAAAGAATAAAATTTTTTGATTCCATGCTTCGTTTTCGAGAAAATCGAATTTGAATATTCACCGAGTGCACGTGCACTTAGCTTTGGATTATATGAATAAACCATAAATACACGAGTATAGATGATTCTACAATACATGAAAGAACAGATCGAGAATGAAGAATAAAATTTCTTCGTTCGAAGCTTCGTTTCTGGGACACCCTGTATACGCTTAGTGCAGTGTAGATTCAACTTCTGAGGTATTGACAGTTATCTCTGAAATAGCCTGTAAATTGTATTTTCCACCTATGGTATGGATATCATTGGTAGTGCATTGAATATTCCCGGCTGGAATGTGGAACACTATCGAGTTGAACCAAATTATAACGAATTTTGAAATTATGTGCAGTATGGTATGTTACGCCGAACAGGCAGTACGTACGAAGTGGTACGTGACTTAATCATATATTGGTTGGGTAATAGGCACAAGTTGAGAACCGCTGTTCCATTCTATTTATGACCATATATAATTATCTCAAAGTAGAATTAATTCATTTTGATTATGGTTGCATGTGCTTCTTTGGAAAGAGATATTTATGGTTATTCTGCAAATTAAAAATTAAAAATTAAAAATTTTGTTTAGTTTATTGTAATAAATATGTGGATCTAAATTTATTACCCACAGGGTATATTAAGCTAGTAACTTTTTATGCGTGATAGTGGTAATAGTAAGCAATATGTTGGTGACTAAAGTGGTTTTATATGCAAAAATGAATCAAAAATGTAAAGAATTTTTTAATAGGAGCCAGGATGAGTCAGAATGTTATATATTATATGATGGCTATATATGTATATCAAATATGAATATTAACTTTCAAATTAATTGGGCAATTAATTTCAGAATTTTCAATGCCTCTGTTTATTATTTAGCATCTCATGGCTCTAAAGTATTTTTATTAACTCGTTATTAACTTTGCAAAATTCTCCATATAATTTGATACAATTTATACATAGTCATATGTATTAGAATAATATTGATACAATTCTGTGTTATATGCATTACAATACTGACAAAGGAATACGAAATTAGGTTAAATTTAGATTAGCCTACTCATTGCTTGGTATTAGAATATTTATACAGGATTAAAGTATCTTAAAAATTCCTTAGGCAATTATATTTAAATTATTATTTAAATGCTTATTAATATAATATGTAAATATAATTAAATGCTTATAAATATAAATGTTTATTAAATATTGGTATCCTTAGAATTTTTAATTTTGAAGGACTCAGGTGTTTGACATTGAAATGCAATTTTTTTTTTTTAATTATTATATATAACAGAATTAAATATTTTCTTGTTCCATAAATTTTGGTATTATATAATTTTAATATTCTTATTATTATGCTTTTATTATTGTAATAAATATATTTTCAATTATACTGAGTTACTCATCATAGAGTATCTCTTTTTGCCTATAAATTTTATTATGTCTATTATTAAGTTTTCTATTGTATTTGTAAATATGTAATTCTATGATTCAGATATACGTGGATTTTTTGACAGATTTTTTAAACTTTCTTTATAATTTATCGTCGATTTTTTAAAATTATATTTCGATCAGTGGATTAGGTGAATTAACACATAATTGTTAACTCATTATTTATGTATTATTTTTGTATAAACAATTCTAAAAAAAATATTGTTATGCATTTTGCATCGTTATCTGATATGAATACGAAATTCTGACTAATTAATCGTTTCTATAATTATTTGGGTCAATTATCAGTTCTAAATGAGACAGCAGCAGGTGTCATGATACTTCGGAACGCGAATGTACATTTAAATTGAACTCCTCTTCGCAAAGTGAAAAAATAAATTGCCAAAGCACGCCACGCTCTCATTAACATAATTAACAGATAATCAAGGATAAAATCGACGAAATAAAGGAATCGTAATTTTTCAGGGCGGAAAATTGTACGAGCCAAATAAAATCTTAATATTCGAGGAAATAAATTGTAAGGTACTCGCTTAAAAATCTCAATTTCTCGGAAACTGCAGGGAACTTAATAAAATTTTCAAATACCAGCGAAAGTAGAATCTCACCCCACGCGGGAAATTTCATCCGAATTACTTCCACTCTAACTAGTCCTATCCGAATTGACGATTCTTTATCAACTCCCTAACGTGGATCGGTTTAATCAAAAATTTTTTATAGGTGTTCTTTGATCTTGTATTATTACTGTAAAAATAGATCACTTTAATAGTGTAGTGAAGAAATATAATTAAAAAGATAGTATTTGTTTTTTAAGTATTTAATTTTTGGTGGTTTTTGAGAAGAAGAAAAATTATAACAATTTGTAACTATTGTTAATAATATTTCCTATAATATTAAATATTAATATTCAGAGATACTATTGATAATAATATTACTGTTCATCTATTATTTAGAAGCTGTTCCATGTAAATGTTATTATTTATTGACAATAGTATAGTAGCATTGAGAAGTTTATGTATTGAATTATTATTATTTATTACATTGATATATATTAATACATTAATGTAATATAGTATATCCTATATTATTAAAGAAAATACAATAATTTTTTTATACAATTAATGATATTATAATTGTTAAAAAATTATCGTCGTTAACTAACAAGTAAACATTTTTGCCTCTTCATATCAAAATAAAAATTTACCTCTTGCTACATGTATATATATGTATATGTAACTATAAATACATTCTACATTATTCTTTATTTTCTTTAAGATTGTAAAATAATTTCACATGTTGTTTTACATTAGAATTGAATTTTATAACCAAATTCGAAACATAATTTTTATTTTAAATACATCATTGTCAAACACTGGGAAACCTAACCTTTAAACGCAAGTAATTATAATTAACTTTTCTTCACTCACAAATTTATTGAATAAAACATAGACAAAAGAAATCTCGTTAATAACAAAAAAGTGTCTTTTATACTTATCTTATTATACATGCACTATACAAAAATATAGTATATTAATAATATTCTCATATTAACAGTTTAAAAGAAATCTATACATTTTAAATCAACGTTTAACACAAGCAGAAGAATATGACTCATACATAACCATACCTATCTAACATAACCTAACATAACCTAACAATGTGTAACATAACCTAAAAATGTATAACCTCAATATTATTCACATATTCGACACAAATAGAAAAATTCTAATATTTAACTTCCTATAATATATTTCACAGACGAAAACACATAAACTTAAAATCCATTCTGTATTAAAACACCTAAAACCTAGGTTACAAAGAGTCCCTAGTTCGAAAATCGAGCACATTGAAATGAAGGCAGAAGAATATCTCTCATACCTAACCATATATATCTAACATAACCTAACATAACCTAAAATTGTATAATCTCAATATTACTCACATATTCGACACAAATAGAAAAATTGTAATATTTAACTTCCTATAATATATTTCGCAGACGAAAACACATAACCTTAAAATCCATTATGTATTAAAACACCTAAAATCTAGGTTACGAAGAGTCCGAAATTCGAGCACATAGAAATGAAGACAGAAAAATGTCTCTCATACTTAACCATACATATCTAACATAACCTAAAAATGTATAACCTCAATGTTATTGACATATTCGACACAAATAGAAAAATTTTAATGTTTAACTTCCTATAATATATTTCACAGACGAAATCACATAACCTTTAAATCCATTCTGTATTAAAACACCTAAAACCTAGGTTACGAGGAGCCCGAAATTCGAGCACATTGGAATGAAAAGCAATTGACCGGTATAGAGCCACATATACCCAAAAGTATTTGTTCGAAATCGGCAAGGAAAATTGCAATTTAATTCAACGATCGACCAGTCGGGCAATCAGCCGAATACTATTCAACGCGTGCATGGCCATGCCCGTAGGCCAGCTGCATGATCATAATCAAGAAGCCAGGTACGTAATCCCCCGGAACTGGTGCCCTGGGTACACAGCAGTTTACCCCGAACAAAGCATAAATCACAAAGCGCCGAACATTCGTTATACGGTATGCGGACCATGAAATACGTGAACTCGCAGTTTCTCTACGCGTTTACGTACACACGCACGTGGTTATGCTCGGTATCTACGTACAGAGAGTGCGTTACGCTCTGCGGAGCAAATTCATCCGATTGGATTCAGAGTTATTCATACCAACAAAGGAAGGAGAGTGGCAACCAAACGTGGAACATTGAACGTGCCGTTGATTTTTCACAGTTTCCACCGAGCATTGTAGAATATATCACTGCTACTTCCTGTCGGGGATATTTCTTGGCAAGAGTAAATACTGGGCGAGGATGAGGAAATAGATAGAGGAACGTCAGAAATAAATTCACCGTGTCAAACACAATTAGAAGAATAGGGTACACTAATTTTTATTACTGGCTGGATGGATCGTGTCTGCAAATGGGATTATTTCGGATCGAGTGAGAGATCGATAGATCCATGTCTGATGGAGAAACTAGATTTTATCCCTCTATTCTTCGATACTTGATCCCAGAAAACTTGGATCAATAACAGTTTTCCTAAATTCACGAGGAATATTTGTTTAATGACGAGGTAGTATTCAGAGTTAGCCTAATCTAGGAAATCAGTAGGCAACTCTGGTGAGTAAATGGATAAATTGATAAGAATATTTATTGAGTAACAGTAATAGCACTACATAAAATATAATTAAATCACGTAAAACAAATTCGCTTCTAACTGCGACTTAGTCTCTTGAGGACTCTCTCATACACAACGTCTATTTGTAATGACTGTCATTGACCTACTGATTGTTTTTCGCAACTCTCTTTCATACTCGTCACACACACATTCGTTCGCACAAACATTCTGTGGGGATGTTTAGCTATTCGCGACTCTCTTTCATACTCGTCACACACACATTCGTTCGCACAAACATTCTGTGGGGATGTTTAGCTTTTAAGTTGGTATGAATGAGAGGTGATGCGTGATGACGAGTGAATGTGGATGGTTGGTAAAACTGAAAAACAAAAGAAGCGCGAAGAACAAGTGAGTGTGTGTCCGACCATGTGGTGCGTGAATGTCCCTTTGCCGCGTGAGAATGTGCGATGAATAATAATCTAGAACTATTATGAGAATCCTTGTAAAAATTAATATTATTAATAAATAGTTCGATAAGTGACACCATCAAGTTTTCATTATCCACCATACATTCCTCACACTCATACCACACATTCTATGATAACCACTGCCACAACTCTGACTTGAATAATGCTTCTAGAACCTACAGATCATCATGTTAATGTTATTTACAGAACTAGAGTAAATGCAATGTTACTTACAGAACTAAAAAGAGAACTAGAAAGCTAGCAAATGCTAGTGTAGATCAATGAACATGATCCATTCGATGAGAAAAGGCAGAAAATACTAAAAAATTGTTCACTTGATCAGTGTTATAGCTGCAGCTATGTAGCTGCCATACGTCGATATTCAAGGACGAATAATAAAGAACCCTTGTCGATACAGTTTCTTTTTTCCTCAGTGTGCAGAGATTAGAAAAATGTGTTATTTCTTATGTCTCATTTCAGTGTAGTTGTTTATATTTTTTGCTAGTTCTCATTGAACGACTATATATTCATATATGAAAATATTCGAACGTTTACATGTGCTGTTTTTAAAATGTGCTATGTTAGAGTTGGAGTGAAATATTTGAAATGATAATAATATATTTCGAGGTTATATCAGTAAAATTGGAAAATAATTCAACGATATGTACAGTATTTATAATATATTCATGTCACTAATATGTGCCATTGTATTTGAAACACAAAAATATTGTAAATTTAATGCATAATATTAGTTAAAAGTGCTATTAATTATGAAATAAGAAGTTAAAATATAATGTTGATGTATCTTTTATTGCGTATGATAGTCTTGAGACGATTTGCCATGTAACTCACTAGCGCCACCGCGGTCCGTATCTACAATAAGCGCGTAATAAGTATGGTATACGTCGTTGAATTATTTTCTAATTTTATTAACATGATCTTAAAATTTTTTTTCTAATTTTATTAACATGATCTTAGAATTTCCTCTTCACTATTATTTCTATTATTTCAGTTCTTGAGCGTACCAAATGCTATTATTTGATTACTTTCATACATGAGTGTAGGCCCAGAGATAAATAATCCACGTTCCATAGTATTACTAAAGACACAATAAAAGATTATTTTAAATTATTTTAAATTTAATAATATATAGAATTTTATTATTTTTATCTAGATTCTTTATATATTT
>NW_016910573.1:135958-137053 GCF_001483705.2 Eufriesea mexicana
TTATAATATTTTAAAAAATGTTATTATAGAATGAAATATTTTTAGCTTAAATTCTTGAAATTTAATTTTATTATCTATTTAGATTCAAAATGAATAATATTTTTATTTTTAATTTCAATTAGTAGTTCAATAATTTTAATATATATAGTGAGATATATAAATTCAGAGAATTATTTAGTTATTAAAAGCAGATGCTAGTTTCCAGCTGTATATTTTCTCCACTCAAAACAGTAACTTTTAGGACTTTGACATCTGGTTCTAACGATCCTCTAAAACTTAACGTTTCCTCAAAAATATTCTTGTTGAAGTTGAGCCATGAAACCTGAAGTCTCACCACAAATGTTCTTTATTAATACAATATATCTTTCACAATAATTAGAATCAGTGTGACATATAAACAGAGAGACAAGTGATCTAGTTCTCTAAAAGAAGAAATTATTCTTTTCTAGATTTAAATTCGAAGTAGAACAATGGAGAGTTTGAACTCGTGAAGTTGCAAAGTTCAAGATTCACGGTAACATTATTGCTCTATATGAAGCTTATAAATATCCTTCCTGCACTTGGAAGGAGTCTACAAGGATTGTTTGCATAGAACACATCAGGTAACTGGGCAAGTTCTAACGATTTCAAGTCCTTTTCAGATGTTCATTACCTCTTCTTCAATGATAATAACCTCTGTTCTTCACGTACTTCAGTGTACGTACAAATGATATAACAGAGTATGACGTAACTTCAGAGTTGCATAAGTCATTTTCGTATTCCATTGTCTTGTCTCAATTTATTTCCTAGAAGACTGGCTTGATTGAAAAAGGAAAATTGATATTTCTAGGCAAATTAGAATTGTGCAGGAACTGTTACATAATTTTTAATACACTTTCCCTGAACATTGCGAGAAAAAATAAAAAAATATTTTCGCAATTGATTTAATTTCAAAGAATCGAATTACCTGACTAAAATATATAATTTTAACATAAACTAATAAATAATCATTATTATTATATTAGAATATTATTATATTCTATGTAATTTTATTTTATTTTAACAACTGGAAATGTTTGTTTTGTAACTAATTTTTCCATAATCGTGGTTTTTTGA
>NW_016910573.1:138499-141597 GCF_001483705.2 Eufriesea mexicana
AATAAAAATAAATATGACAAAATGATAAAATACATATACATTTTATGTATATTACGTTATATATAGTATTTAATATAAATTATTTTACATATAGAAAATTGTACTTTTAAAATTATATTTATATTAATTAATTAAAATAGGAAAAGGACACATTATCGTGAATATTTTTTCGTCCAAATCTACGTATGTGAATTCTTGTACTTTTGCAGAGCAGTCTTAGTCTCTACTTTCGCGACACCCTATGTTACAACCACTCTATCCGGACTTCAATTTCGTATACGATTCACAGAAACGCGGCATTGATATTCATGATCTCGAGACACTGACGGACAGCTTCAAATGACATTTAAAGCCTTAAACGTTCAAACAAAGGCACACTTGAATTTTATGCTTACTCTTGTCATTCAACGAGTCGTTCTAAGTAGTTTGCACGAACCCCTGCCGAATGCTTAAACGTAGCTGTGTTCGAGCATTTGTCTTCTCACCCAAGTTCACCATTTTCTAATATCCCGCGTTAAACTCTGCTTCTGCTAACAATAAGACGGCTTACGAAGTATGCGGAGTTAATGACTTTCGAGGTATTGAACTTTTGTACGCGGATCAGGAAATTTCGAAGTAATTTTAACAGCTTAATTGACAATAAGTTAATTCTATCTATTATTCTGACGATAAATCATGATGTTATCGTACATTCGTATGGAAAATCGTAGAATTTTGGTCATTTTGTTTTATTTTATTAATTTCTCTCTTTACTCAAAAAATTTTTATTTTTATTGTATTTTATTGTAATAATATTCTACTACTATTACTATTTTTACAGTAAAGGATTTACTGTATTTGTAAAAATTGCTTGCAATTTTTGGAGAAATTTTATTTAAAAATGAAATCATAATTTGAATAATGCTTTATTTTATTAAATTCCATTTTTACTCAAAAAGTTTTTATTTTTATTGTTTATTATAATAATATTCTACTACTGTTGCTATTTTTAGAGTAAAAGATTTACTGTATTTGTAAAAATTGCTTGCAATTTTTTGAGAAATTTTATTTAAAAATGAAATCATAATTTGAATAATGCTTTATTTTATTAAATTCCATTTTTACTCAAAAAATTTTTATTTTTATTGTATTTTATTATAATAATATTCTACTACTGTTGCTATTTTTAGAGTAAAAGATTTACTGTATTTGTAAAAATTGCTTATAATTTTTTGAGAATTTTATTTACAAATGAAATCATAATTTGAATAATGCTTTATTTTATTAAATTCCATTTTTACTCAAAAAATTTTTATTTTTATTGTATTTTATTATAATAATATTCTACTACTGTTGCTATTTTTAGAGTAAAAGATTTACTGTATTTGTAAAAATTGCTTGCAATTTTTGGAGAAATTTTATTTAAAAATGAAATCATAATTTGAACAGTGAAACGGATACAAAAATGTTATATCCAAAATATTGAAATAGAGATATGTCTAATCATGAAAGTAATACAAATTAGAACCAAAATAAGAGAAAAAGGTATAACTAAAATTGAAAATATCTAGGATATTAATATTTAATAGTATTCAGAAATAAGGAAAATAAATGTAAATTGAAAGCAGAATAGAGAAAAGAAATGAAATTAAATATGCCAAAAATCATTAATATTTAATATTAATAATATTCGAAATATTAATATGAAATATTACTCATTTACAAATTACTAATATTCCATGCTATTTATATTAATACTAATATTCAGCACAATTAATATGTGGAACATTAATATCCAGCTCTTTAATATTCAGAATATTAATATTCAATACTGTTAATACTTACAATCCTAATAGATATAATACTTAATATTTAAACGAATATTAAATATCAATACATATTAATACTCAAATAAATATTAAATATTTTCAAAATTCCTGTTTTAATAATAACATTATTTTCAATTTTATTTTCAATTGATTTTATACCTTCTAAAAGTAAAAACATCGTACAATTTATTTCTCCTGCAATTTTATTCATTTCCACACAATATCGATTACAGTCCAACCTATTTAATACATATGTACATATTTCACGTGTATGTTCTATTAGAAATATTTCTGGCTTGCATCAAGTTCTCTATGATTGCAGTCGGAGAATGCATTTCGGAGTTAGCTTCGAAAATGTTTTAACTCTCTACAGCAGATCTACATTTGAACGTAAATTACTACCTATATTACACGAATTTTGGTAATTATGAAGTTATATTAAATGGACATACTCATACATCGAATGCAAGCTTGGAAAGCTGAAGGTCTAACGTTTAATAGAGTCTAAAATTTAGGAAAATGAAGAAATAAAATCTTGGCTATTAATTTTATTAATTATGTATTTATTGATAGCTGTATAGTATACCTGGAAGCTGTTAGGTATTATCAGAAGCCATTCGATCAATTTTTATAGCTGTTGTCTCGAGTTTTACAGACCTGGAGGCTCTTTAAATTCTCCTTTATGACAGATCCCCTTGTTGGGGTGGATGTGATTAATCGTCACTCTTAAAATCAGAAAATCAGCAACTTTTACTTGGAATAATTTTTCTTAAAATCAGTCGAAATTCAGAATTACGAGTGTTCGAACTTCAACATTTAGGGGTCCCTCAGATATAAGCTATAAAATTTGCGAGAGGAACGATTGAAATCGGTTTCATAAACTTCGGAATGTTTGATTTTTATTAGGGTTCTGTTCCTCGAAGTTTTGAAACCTCGAAATGTCACAGAACCTAAGAAACCGTGCACTTCTTTTCCATTTCAAAATTTTTCCGTAATTCGGAAGTTTGGAATTTCACATGCACTGTTTTATGATTCAGAAATTCGAAATTTTTCACATTCTTTCTTTCAGTTCGAGAATTCGAAATATGGTACCTTTTTTGTAATATAAAAATTCGAAAATGGACACTCTTTTATATAATTCGAGAATTTGAAAATTTGTATATATACATGTATGAACCGTTTATTTTGAAAGTGGTCTAAGTCCATTTGTCAATTATTTCCGGTTGTCCGTGGTTATATGTACAACTTCAAGTTATCTACCAATAAAGCATTTGAGGTTACTTATATTCC
>NW_016910574.1:0-3440 GCF_001483705.2 Eufriesea mexicana
GAAGTATGAATGTATGGATGTATGGCTGTCTGCATGTATGGATGTATGGTAGGATGGATGTATCGAATGGCGGACGTACGAATGGATGCATTTAGGGAAGTGTGGATGTGGGGATGTATGGATGAATGTATGTATGGATGGATGGATGTATGGTTGGGTGGACTTATGCATGGGTGGATGGGCGGATGTATGTATGGATGTATGCATGGATGTATGTATGAATGCATTAACGGATGTATCTATGGATGTATGTATGATTGAGTGTAGGGGTGTATGCATTGATGTATGGATGTATGAATGTATGGCCGTATTTGCGTTATGGATGTACGGATTTATGTATGCATGGATGTATGTAAGTAAGAATATATGGATGTACGGAGGCATGGATGTGTGGTTGTGTGGGTCGACGAATGGATGGATGAATGGACGGAAGAATGGATGTATGTGTGGGTGCTTGTAAGGATGAATGTATGAATGGCTGTTTGGATAGATGCATGCATGGTTGTGTGTATGGATGCATTTACGGATGCATCTATGGTTGCATGCATGGATGAGTGTATGGGGGTATGCATGAGGTATGGATGAAGTATGGATGAGGGGATGTATGGATGAATGTATGTATGGATGGGTGGTTGTATGGCAGGATGGATGTATGGAAGGATGAGTGTATGGATGGATGAATGTATGGATTGATGGCCGTATGGATGGATGGATGTATGGATGGGTTGTGGTGGGGATGATCGGATGTACGGATGAATGGATGTACGGAAGAATGGATGTATGGATGTATGTATGTATGCATGTATGGATGTATGTACGTATGAATGTATGGATGTAAGATGAATGGACGTGTGCATGCATGGATGTATAGATGTATGGATGTATGTATGGATGGATGGATGGACTGGCGGATGGATGTATGGATGGATAGATGTATGGATCGATGGAAGTATGGATAGGTGGACGTATGGATGGATGAATGTATCGAAGGGTGGACATATGGATGGGTGGATGTGCGGATGGACGGAAGTATGAATGCATGAATGTATGGATGGCTGTGTCTATGGTTGGATGGATTTATGTATGGGTGGCTTAATGGATTTATGGATGGGTGGATCGATGGATGTATGTACGTACGTGTGTATAGGTGTATGTATGGATGTATGGATTTATGAATGTATGGCTGTATGGATGTATTTATGTGTGAATGTACGAATGTATGGATGTACGGATGTATGGATGCAAGGATCTCTATATGTATGGATGTATTGATGGATAGATGTATGGATCGATGGATGTATGGAAAGATGGATGTATGGATGGATGTATTTGTGGAAGAATGGTTGTGTGCATGGATGGATGTATAGATGGATTGAGGTATGGGTGGACGGATGTACGTATGTATGAATGTATGAATGTATGTCCGTATTTGCGTTATTTATGTACAGATGTATGTATGCATGGATGTATGGATGTAAGAATATATGGATGTACGGAGGCATGGACGTATGGATGTGTGGGTGGACGAATGGATGGGTGAATGGACGGAAGCGTGGATGTATGTATGAATGCTTGTACGGATGAATGTATGGATGTATGCATGGATGTATGCATGGATGTATGTATGGATGTATGTATGTATGGATGCATGCATCTATGGATTCACGAAAGTATCGATGTACGGATGCATGGATGTATGGATGTGTGTGTGGATGTATGGATGTATGGATGGATGCATGAACGGATATATGTATGGATGTGTAGATGCGTTTATGGATGGGCTTATGTATGGATGTATATCTGGATGGATGTATGGCTGTATGTGTGGATGTATGTACGGATGTATCTATGGATGTATGTATGGATGTGTGTATGGGTGTATGTATGGTTGTATGGATGTATGTAGGGATGTATGTATGGATGTATGTGTTTATGGATGGACGTATGGGTGGGATGATGTGTGGCTGGATGAATGCATGGAAGGATGAATGTATGGATTAATTGATGTATGGACGGTTGGCTGTATCGATGGATGGATGTACGGATGGGTTTATGTATGGAAGGACGGACGTAGGTATGCATGGATGTATGAATGTATAAATGTATTGACGTATGGGTGGATGGATATATCGATGGATGGAAATACGGATGGATGGATTTATGGATATATGTATGTGTGTATGTATGGATGTATAGATGGTTGGATGTATGTAATGGATGGATGGACGCATGATTGGACGGATTTACGGATGTATGCATGAATGGATGGATGAATGAATGGATGAATGTATGGGTGTATGTAAGAATTATGTCTAGATATGTGTATGGATGTATGGATGGATGGATGGATTGGTCGGTGGATGTAAGGATGGATGGATGAATGTTTCGACGGAAGTATGGATGTGTGGAAGTATGGATGGACGGATGTATGGAAGAATGGATGTACGGATGGGTGTATGTATGGATGAATGCATGTTGGGATGGTTTGATGTATGAAGGGACGGATGTACGGATGTATGAATGTACGGGTATGTGTATGTATGGATGTGTGGGTGCATGAATGGATGGGTGGATGGACTGAAGTGTGAGCGAAAGGATGGGAGGTTGTACGGATGCATGAATGTATTGATGGGTGTATGCATCGATGGATGTATGGATGGGTTCTAGTATGGATGGATGGATGTATGGTTCGGTGGATGTATGGATGGGTGGATGTATGGATGGATGGATGTATGGATGGGTGGATGTGTTAATGGATGTATGTATGGGTGCGTGGTTGTATGGACGGAGGAATGTATGGATGGTTTGAGGTATGGATGGAAGGATGTACGTATGTATGAATGCATGGATATATATATGTCTGGATGTATGGATTTATGGATGTATGGGAGTGTGGATGGATGGATGTATGTATGGACGTATGCGTGGATGTATGTATGGATGCATTTACGGGTGTATCTATGAATGTATGAATGTATAAGTGTATGGGTGTATGCATGGATGTATGGATGTATGTATGGACGTATGTATGGATGTATGTATGGATGGATGAGTGCATGGTTGGATGGATTTTTGAATGTATGGATGTGTGGATGTATGTATGTAAGAATATATGGATGTACGGAGGCATGGATGTATGGATGTGTGGGTGCACTTATGCATGGGTGAATGGACGGAAGAATGGATGTATGTATGGATGCTTGTATGGATGAATGTATGGATGTATGCATGAATGTATGCATGGATGTATGGAAGTCTGTATGGATGTATGGATGTATGGATGTACGTATGTATGAATGTATTGATGTAAGAATGTATGGATGTATGCATGTATGGATGTATGGATGAATGGACGTATGGATGTACGAATATATGGGTGTACGGAGGCATGGATGTGTGGTTGTGTGGGTCGACGAATGGATGGGTGAATGGACGGAAGA
>NW_016910575.1:0-727 GCF_001483705.2 Eufriesea mexicana
GATACATCCACCTGCAGATCACTGTTGCCGTTGGATTTATCTGAACACTAACGACTTTCACTCCGTAGTAATTCCAGAATGATCATCGTATAGATCACATATCTTTAGTAACATTGACGATTGGCAATACATTACAGATGATTGCCATTTACACAATACTATACCCATTGGTATAGTATTTCCGCTGATTATTTAAGTTGTTCAGCAATGGCTCAAGGAGCAATGGTCGTTACAATTGTCTCTGAGAAATTCAGATATGTCAAGACAGCACTGTTTACAGTCACAGTCACAACCACAGTGGAGTAGACCTTGCACTTATCTGTCCACTAATGACGTGGGATCCAAAACAACCCTACAGGTACCAATATGTAGATCAGCTGTGGCTGGACATAATTACAATTGGCTGGGTGCTGGGAACGTCCTCATGCAGAGCACTGTAGAAGTTCGAGTAGTCTGCTCACTGTTCATCTTAACTCCGTGGCATTTCCAGAATGTTCAACGGATAGGTCAGGTGTGTATATGGTCATAAACAAATAACAATACATTTCTGAGTGTGGCCGCCTACAGAGTGCAATAGTCATTGAATTATTCGGTTCGCTGACTATCTAAGCTGTACAGCAATTTTAAAATTACCAATGGATGGAGCAATTCTGCCTGGAGGTACTAACACATGTCAAAACAGAACGGAGTGCTGCAATGATAACAGAAATTAAGCCACTTCATTAAT
>NW_016910576.1:0-61626 GCF_001483705.2 Eufriesea mexicana
AGAGGACATTAGAACAATGAAGAGTGCAGAAATCCGCCGCATTGCAACGTAAACCACAAGAGACAAAGATACACTTACCTTACCTCACGTAACCTGACCTAACCGAACGCAGCCTAACACAGCGTAAAGTGCCGAGGCCACAATTGCTGGCACTCCTGCGTACAAGCTGAATATATTAGAGCACGGCAGAGCGCTGAAGCCCACCGAATAGCCGTGCACAGCACAAAAGACGAAGCTCTCCTCTACAAACCTATCCAAACGTAACGTACCCAAAAGTATCCGAACGCAACATGGGGAGCAGCGACTGCTGTTGCCGGCCTTCCTAGAGATGAGAAGAGCACAGAAGAACACAGAAATCCACCGAAAGCTAATCCATGCCAAGGAAGTCAAAGCTACCCAGACCTAACACAAACAAGCCTATATTAACCAAACGTAACCTAACCCAAAATAACGTGCCGGGACCACTATTGCTTGTCACCTAAGAGAAAAGCAGAGCATATTAGAGATCAGTATAGCGCAGAAATTCAACGAATAGCTGTATAAAGCACAAGAGTGAAGGCTATCCACACCTAACCCAAGCTAACATAACCTAGCCAGACGTAGCCTATCTCAAACAATCGAGCCGCGACCATTATTGCTGGCCACCCCAGAGCCAAACAGAACACACTAGTGGAGAGTAGATTGCAGAAATCCGTAGAATCGCAGCGTATATCAGAAAAGACAAAGATATCCAAACCTAACCGAAACCGACTGAACATATCCAAACATTGTCTAACTCAGCCTAACGTGCCGCGACCGCTATTTCTGTCCCCCCAGTGCCATCCAGATCCTACTAGAGCACAGTAGATGGCAGAAATCCGCCGAATAGCAGTGTACAGCGCAATGGTTAATGCTGTCCCGTCCAAACATAGCCTAACCCATCCAAACCGAACGTAACCTGATTAAACATGACGTGCCTAGACCGCTATTCGTGGCCTTCCCAGAGCCAAGCTGCAAATAATAAAGCACAGTAGGGCGCAGAAATACACCTGATAGTAGACTTTAGCAGTAAAGTCAAAGGTATCCTCTCCTAACCAACCAATCGTCACATAACCAAACGTAACATAACTATATATGACGTGCCGCTACCACCATTGCTGTACTTCCCAGAGACAAACAGAACACATTAGTGGAGAGTAGAAGGCAGAAATCCATAGAATAACAGTGTGTATCGGAAAAGTCGTAGCAACACGAACCTAAGCCGTACCAACAGGAAATAACCGAACGTAAGCTGACTCAACGGAACGTGTCGAGACCACTGTTGCTGGCCTTCCCAGAGCCAAGGCGAAAATATTAGAACACTGTTCGAAGGAGAAATCCACCCAACAGCAGAGTATAGCACTAAGGTCAAAGACATCATCTCCTAACCTAACCAATCGTAACATAACCAAACGAAACGTAACTCATCCCAATGTGCCGCGAGCACTATGGCATGCCTCCGCAGAGCCAAGCAGAGGACATTAGTGGAGAGTAGGACGCAGAAATCCATAGAATCTCAGTGTGTTTCGGAAGTGTCAAAGCTACAAAAACCTTACCCGGACTAACGGAACATAACCAAACATAGCCAAACTCAACCCAACGTGAAGGGACAGATATTGCTGCCCTCCCCAGAGAAGGGCAGGACATACTAGAGCAAGCAGATCGCAGAAATCCACCGACAAGCGGTGTACAGCACAAAAGTTATAACTACCCTAGCCAAACTTAGAATAACCCAACAAAACCGTACGTAACCGGACGCAATGTAACGTGCCGAGACCACTATCGATTGCTTTCTCAGGGCCAAGCTGAAGATATTAGGGTTCTGCAGGGAGCAGGAATCCACCCAATAGCAGAACACGTCTCAAATGCAAAATCTACACACTCCTCACCTGACCAATCGTAATATAACCAAACGTAGCCTAACACAAGCTAAAGTGTCGCGACTTGTACTGCTGGTCTCCACAGAGCCAAGCAGAAAAAACTAGTGGAGGGTAGAACGCAGAAATCCATATAGACGCAGTGAACATGAGGAAAGTTAAAACTGCCCCAACTTAACCCAAACAAACAGAACATAAACAAACCTAGCCCAACTCACACTAACATGCCGAGACACATACCGCTGCACTCCACAGAGCCAAGCAGGTCATACTAGAGCAGAGCAGAGAGCAGAAATCAAACGAATAGCAGTGAAAGGCGCAATAGTTGAAGCTATCCTATCCAAACGCAGCTTATCGTAACCTATCCGAACGTAACCTCACTCAACCTAGCGTGCCGAGGCCACAATTAGCGACCTTCCCAGAGCCAGGCTGAAAATATTAGGGCACTGTCGGGCGCAGAAATGCACCTATTAGTTGGAATCTAGCACTAGTCTCACAGCTATCCTCTCAAGGATTAACCAAGTGTAACAGAATAGAACGCAGAAGTCCATAGAATCGCGTTGTACATCAGAAAATTCGTAGCTACACAAAGCAACAGAGCATAGCCTAGCATTGCCTAACTGAAACTGACGTGCCGAGGCCGCTGTTTCCGTCCCCCGAGAACCAAGCAGGACATACTATAGCACAGTAGAGCGCAGAAATGCACCGAATAGCAGTGTATAGCGCGACAGACAAAGCTGCCCTAACCAAACTTAGAATAACCGAACCTATCCAAACGTGACCTGACACAACCTAACGTGCCGCGGCCGTTATTTCTCGCCTCCCCAGGGTCACGCTAAATATAGGAGAGCAGAGTAGAGTGCACAAACCCTCCGAATAGCAGTCTACAGCACGAAAGCCACAGATAACCTGACCGCGCTTGACATAGTCTAACCTAACCAAACGTAACATAACACAATCTAAGCAGCCGAGACCACTATTTCTGGCCTCACCGGAGCCAAGCCGAATGTACTAGAGCACAGTAGAGCGCAGTAATCCAGCGCAATGCAGTGAATAGCACAGAATCCGTATATATCATATCATAACCCATCCTAACCTAGCAAACGTAGCGTAGCTCAAAATAACGTGGCGCGACCACTGCTCCTGGCCTCCCCATGGCCTAGCAGAACGTAGTACAGCACGGTAGAGCACATAAATCCACCGAATAACAGAGTATAGCACGAAAGACAAAGCTATCCCTAGCAAACTTAGCATAACCAAACCAAACGTGACCTAACTCAACCTAACGAGCCGCGGCCGTTATTGCTCCCCTCCACAGGATCGAGCAGAGTGTTGTGTATAGCAATGTAGAGCGCTGAAATTCACCAAATAGCAAAGAACAGCACAAAAGTCGAAGAAATCCTAACCGAACCTTCCGAACCTAGTCTAACCAATCGTAACATAACCCAACCTAACGTGCCGAGACCACTATTACTGGCCACCCCAGAGCCAAGCAGAGAATATTAGAGCATAGTAGAGCGCAGGAATCCACCGAATAGCAGTGTATAGCGCATCAGTCGAAGTTACCATCTCCTAACATAACCATACGTGACATAACCGAAATTAGCTTAACCCAACCTAGCGTGTCGCGGCAACATTTTCTCGCCTCCCCAGAGCAAAGCAGGGCATATTGGAGCATATTAGAGCGGGCAAATCCTCCGAATAGCAGTGTTTAGGGCAGAAGGCATAGCTATCCTAACACAATTCAACGATACCTAATATAACCAAACGTAATGTAACTGAACCTTACGTGCCGCGACAACTATTCCTGACGTCCCGAGACACAAGCGTGGTGTGGTAGCACTCAGGGCAGCGCTGAAGTCGATAGAAGCGCTGTGTGTAGCAGAAAAGTCAAAGCAATCCACACCTTGCCCAGGCTAATGTAAACCAAACGAACGCAACCTGACTCAACCTAACATGCCGCGGCCCATATTTCTGGCCTTCCAGAGGAAAGCAGGGCGTATCAGAGAACAGCAGAGCGGAGAAATCCACCGAATAGCAGCATGTAGCGCAAAAGTCGAAGGTAACCTATCGCAACACAACCAAACCTAACATCACCAAACATAGTCAATCTCAAAATATCGTGCCGCTACAAATATTGCAGACGTCCCCAGAGCTAAGCAGATCATGTTAGACGAGAGTAGGGCGTAGAAATCCATTGAATCGCAGTGGACAGCATGAAAGTCAACGATATCCAAACCTAACCCAAGCTAACGTAACGGAGCCGAACGTAGCCAAGCTCAACGTAACATGCCACGACCGCTATTGCTGGCATCCACAGGTTCTAGCAGATAAGAGCAGAGTACTGTGGGGCTGGAACCCACCGATTAACTATAGCACGAAAGCCGAAGCTACACTGACCAAATTTATCCGATCCTAACCTAACAAAGCATAACATAACAGAACCCAACATGCTACGAGAACTATTGCTCCCATCCCGAGGGTCGAGCGGGGAATGGCCGAGCATTGTAAAGTGCAGAAGTCCACCGGATCGCAGTGTACAGCAGAAAAATCAAAGCCATCCAAGCCTTACCCATGCTAACATAGACGAACCATACGTAACGTAACACAACCGCCGCTACCTCTGCCCCCCCCCCCCCCCGACGCCGTCAAAGCGAAGCACAGCATATTAGAGCATAGTAGAGCGGAGAAATCCACCGAAAAGCAGTATGTAGCACAAAAGTCACAGATACACTATCCAAACCGAACCAACCGAAGCACAGACAAACGCAACCAAGCTCAACCTAACGTGCCGCCACCACTATTGCTGGCCTCAAAAGAGACACGCAGAGCATATTAGAGCAGCGCAGGGCGCAGAAACACATAAGATGGCAGTGTTCGGGTGGAAAGTCAATGATATCCATACCAAACCCAAGCTAACGTCACCCAACCTACCTCAGCGAAACCCAACGTTGCGTGCCGCGAACACTACTGCTGGTTTCCCCAGTGTCAACCAGATTCGGGTAGTGCACAGTGGAAGGCAGAAATACACCGAAAAGCTGTGTATGGCACGAAAGTCAAAGCTCCCCTGACCAAACATGTCCTGACATAACCCAACCAAACGTATGCTAACAAATCGTGGCGAGCCACGACCGCTGTTGCTCGCGTACCTAGAGTCTAGCTGGATAAAGTAGAGCAAAGTAGAGCGCAGTAATCCACCGAATGGCAGTGTATAGCACAAAAGTCCTGATATCCTAAACTAACATGACATAATCGAGCATAACCAAGCGTAGAATAATTAAACCCAACGAGCCGAGACCTGTATTGCAGGCCTATACATAGACAAGCAGCACTAATTAGAGCACAGTCGAGCGTAGAATTCCACCGAATAGCCATGTAAAGACAAAGGTCAGAGCTATCCCATCTTAACGTAACCAAACCTTACCTAACCAAACGTAACATAACCCAACACGACGTGACGCGATCACGAATCCTGGTGACCCAGGAAACAAGCAGAGTGCGATAGAGCACAAAAGAACACAGTATTCCATGGAATATCTGTGTGTAGCACAGTATTCGAAGCCATCCATACCTAACACATCGTAACCTAAGCCAACCAAACGTAGTCTAACACAAACTAAAGTGCCGTGTACAGTATGGCCGGCCTCCCGATGGTCAAGCAGTGTATATTGTTGCAATATAGATCGCAGAAATCCACCGAATAGAGGGGTACAGCACGAAAGCCTAAGCTACGCTATCCTAACCTAACCAGTCGTAACATAGTCAAACGCAACATATCTCAGACTGACATGCCGATATCAATACTGCTGGACTACAAATAGCCATGCGCAATATACTAGGGCACAGTAGAGCGATCGCTATCCTAACCTAACCAGTCGTAACATAGTCAAACGCAACATATCTCAGACTGACTTGCCGATATCAATACTGCTGGACTACAAATAGCCATGCGCAATATACTAGGGCACAGTAGAGCGCAGGAATCCTTCGAACAGCAGTGCATAGCAAAAAGGTCATGGCCATCCTGACCACACATAACCTAACCTACCAAATCCAAGCGTAACCTAACCCAACCTAGCGTGCCGAGTGCACTATTGCTGGTCTCGCCGGTGCACAGCCGAGTGTAATGGCGCAACGTAGAGTGCAGCAGTCCACCGAATAGCAGAGTACAGAACAAAAGTTAAAGACATACTTTTCTACCCTAACAAATCGTGACATAACCAAATGTAACATAACCCGAAATAACGTGCCGCGGCCAATATTGCTGGCCTCCCAAATTCGATCACAGTATAGTAGAGCACAGTAGAGAGCAGAATTCCATCAAATAACTGTGTATAACACGAAAGGCGAAGCTACCCTGACCTAACACTAACTAACATAACCTAACCAAACGTATCATATCTCAACCTAACGTGCCGAGACCACTATTGCCATCATCGCCAGAGCCACGCTGAACATACCAGAGCACAGCAGAGCGCAGAAATCCACCGAATAGCAGCGTGTAGCACAAAAGTCAAAGCTGTCCCCTCCTAACATGACGAAACGTAACATGATCAAACGAAATGGACACAAACTTGGGAGCCGCGACCGCTATTGCTGGCGTCACGAGAGCAAAGCAGGGTATAGCAGAGCAATGTTGGACGCTGAATTCGGCCGAATAGCAGTGTATAGCTGAAAAGTAACAGCTATCCCAACCATACTTAACCAAACCTAGGCTAACCTAACTGAACGTAAACAAACCGAACATGCCGCGAGCGCTACTCCTGGCGTTAACAGGCACAGGCGCAGTGTGATGACGCACAGTGTGATGACGCACAGTAGAGCGCAGACGTTCATAGAATAGCAGTGTGTAGCACAAAAGTTATAGCCATCTCTGTCTAACCCAACGGAACACAACAAAGCCAAACGTAATTTAACTCAGCCTGACGGGCCGCCGCCACTATTGCTGGCCTCCCGAGAGCGAAGCAGGACATATTAGAGGAAATTAAGAGGCGGAAATACATAGCACCGCAGCGTACAGCATAAAAGTCAAAGATAACCTAACCCAACGTGGCCTAAGCTATCCGAACCAAACGTAGAATAACGGTAACTAACGAGCCGAGGCCTCTATTGCTGGCCTACATAGAGCCAAGCGGTACATATAAGAGCACAGTGGAGCGCAGGACCGCACCGAATTTCAGTGCACAACGCAAAAGTCAAAGACACCCTAATCAAACGTAACCAAGCCTAGCCCGACCAAACTTAGCATAACAAAACCTAACTCGCCTCGAACACTATTCCTGGCGTCCCCAGCCACACGCAGTGTGTGGTAGCGTGCAGTAGAGCGCAGGGGTCCATAGAATAGCTGTGCTTAGCTCAACAGTCAAAGCTATCCTAACCTAACGCAAAGTAACCTATCATAACCAAATGTATCCTAACCCAACCGAACGTGCAGGGACCACTATCTCTGGCCTCATGAGAGACGAGCAGAGTATAGTAGAGCAACTTAAAGCGCAGGAATCAACCGAGGAGCAGTGTATAGCACAAAAGTCCAAGCTATCATGTCCTAATTTAACCAAGCCTAACGCAAGCAAACGCAGCGCACCTCAGCCTAACGTGCCGAGAGCACTACTTCTGGCCTCCCCATAGCCGAGCAGAATATACTAGAGTACTGCAGAGAGTAGAAATCCACCGAACAGCAGTGCGGAGCATGAACGCCAAAGCCATCCTAACCAAACGCAACCTACCCAAACCAAACCAAGCGTAACCTAACACAAGCAAACGTGCCGCGACCAAAATTGCTGCCCTCCCCAGAGCGTAGCAGAAAATATTAAATCACTGTAGATCCATGAAATCAATCGTATAGCTGTGTATAGCACTGAAGCCAACGCTATGCTTCCCCAAAAAGACCAAACGTAGCGTAACCCAACGTAACTTAACACGACCAAACGTGCCACGGACGCAGTTACTAGCCCCCCGGAGCCAAACTGAATATACTGGAGCAAAGTGGAGCGCAGTGATCCACCGCATTGCAGTGTACAGCACAGAAGTGGAGATACCATAATCCAACCTGACCTATCCTAACCGAACCGCACGTAGCATTACTCAACATAAGGTGCCGCGATTAGTGATGCTGCCCCCCACCCCCCAGAAATGAGCAGATACTAGTAGAACAGTAACGAGCGCAGGTATCGACCGAAGAGCAGTGCACAGCAAAATGATGAGGGTCGCCCTTTCCAAACTTAGCCTTACCTAACCTAACCTAGTGTAGCCTACCTCAACCAAGCGTGCCACGACCGCCATTGCTAGCCTCCCCAGAGACAAGCAGATGCTGGTAGAGCAATGTAGTGCACAGGTATCCACCGAACAGCACTGTATAGCCTGTCCTAATCTGACAAAACGTAACATATCCAAACGAAAATATCACAACCTATAGTGCGTACACCACTATTGCCGAATTCCTCACAGCTGAGCAGAACATATTAGAAGGGAGTAGAGCGCAGAAGCCGATACAATCGCAGTGCGTTCCACAATAGTCGAATCTAACATATGCCAACATGACCAAACATGACATAACCGAAGGTAGCTTAACTCATCCTAACGAGAAGAGACCACGGCTGGTTGCCTCCACAGGGACAAGCCGAAGATACTGGGGCACAGTAGAGCGCAGTAATCCTCCGCAATGCAGTGCGTGGTGCAAGAGTTGATTATATCCTAACCTAACCTGTCCCAACGCCACCAAACCGAGCGAACCATACCGGAATGTAACGTGCTGAGAATAATATTGCTGGCCTCCCCAGAGCCATATAGAGCATACTAGAGCAATGTAGCGCACAGGAAACACTAAATGGCGGTGTACGGAGTAAAAGTCAAAGCCATCCTATCCTAACCTTACCGAACGTAGCATAACCGAACGTTATGTGTCTCAACCTACCGTGCCGAGACCACTATTGCTGGCCTCCCCAGCGTCAAGCAGGACATACTCTAGCACAGTAGAGCGCAGAAGCCCACCGAACATCAGTTTACACCACGAAAGTCAAAGCAAGCCATACCTAACACAAACTAACATGTCCTAACCGAACGTAGCATAAATCAACCTAACCCACCGAGACAACTATTGCTGGCTTCCCGAGAGTCGAGCAGGGTATTGTAGAGCAATGTAGAGAGTAGAAATCCATGGAATAGCAGTGTACAGCACAAAAGTTAAATCGATCCTAACCAAACGTATCGTTACTCATCCTCTCGTTCAACTACCGCTATTGCTGGTTTCAGCAGAGTCGGGCAGTGCATAGTAGAGCAATGAAGAGCGCAGTGATCCCACGAATAGCAGTGTATACCACAAAAGTCGAAGTAACCCTATCGTAGCGTGACCAAGCGAAACATAAATGAACCTAGCGTGCCGAGAGCGCAATTGCAGGCCTCCTCAGCGACAAGCATGGCATATTAGAGCAAAGTAGAGCGCAGTGATCCGCCGAATAGCGGGTTATAGCACAAAAGACAAAGCCATCCTATCGTAACCTTGCCAAACCTAACCTAATCAAACGTAACCCAACACAACCTACCGCGCATCGATAACTATTTCTAGCATTTCCACATCAAAGCAGGGAGTATTAGATCACAGTTGATCGCAGAAATCCGCCGAACCGCAGTGTGCAGCAAAGGAGTCAAAGCTATCCCGTCCAAACCTAACAAAACGTAACATAACAAAACGCAAACTAACACAGACTAACGTGCCGAGACCAATTCTGCTGGCCTCCCCATATCCAAGCAGGGTATACTAGAGCGCAGCAGAGCGCAGGGATCCAGGGTATAGCAGTGTATGGCACGAAAGCCTAAGCGAACCTAACCAAACTTAACCAAAGCCTAACCTATCCAAACGTAACATGACACATGCTAACGTGCCACGAACACAATTGCTGGCCTCATCAGAGCCGAGCAGTGTATAGTAGAGCAATGTAAAGCGCAGGAATACAGCGAATAGCAGTGTATGGCCCATACGTCAAAGAAATCCAAACCATGAAATCCTAACCTAAACTAACGAGACGAAACACATCTCATCCTATCGTGCGGAGACCACCATTACTGGCGACCCCAGAGACATGTAGGACACATTAGAGTACCGTAGAGTTCCAGAATCCACCGAATAGGAGTGCATGGCACAAAAGTTAAATGTATTCTTTCCCAACCAGGCCAAACATGGCTGAAGCAAACGTAGCAAGGCTCAAACTAACATTCCGAAACGACCGTTGCTGGCGTCCGAAGAGCGAAGCATAATATACCAGAGCACGGTAGAGAGCGAGCACCCAATGCATTGCAGTGTATAGCATAAGGGTCAAAGGTATCATAACCAAACCTGACCTAACCTAACCTAACCAAACGTAGTCTAAAACAACGTAGCGTGCAGCGAACTCCATTTATGGCCTTCGTAGAGACAAGCAGAGCATATTAGAGCACATTAAAGCCGAGAAATCGGCCGAAAGCTGTGTACAACACAAAAGTCAAAGTGGCCTATCTTGGCATAGACAGACGTAACATTGGCAAGCGCAACATAACAAAACCCATCATGACGAGGCCACAATTGCTGGCCTCCACAGAGGCAAGCCGCATGTAATAGGGAGCAGCAGTGCGCGGAGATCCGCCGCATGGTAATGAATAGCACAGAAGCCGTATATATCGTAGCATAAGATCACCCAGGTTAACCAAACCAAACGTATCATAGCTCATCACAACTTTCCTCGACTGCTGCTTCTGGCATACCCGAAGGCAAGCTGAATGGAGTAGAGCACTGTAGGTCACAGAAATCCGCTGAAAAGCAGAGAACAGCGCGAAAGTAATAGACATCCTAACCATATTTTACCAGCCTATCCGAACCTGACTTAACCTAACTCAAAGTAACATGTCACGACCACTAATGCACGCCTCCCCTGGGACGAACAGAGTATAGTAGAGCAATGTAGAGCGCAGATATCCGCAGAGTAGCAGTATGAAGCACAAAAGTCAAAGAAATCCTGACCAAGCGATCCTAACCTAACATAACCTAACGAAACCTGACTCAATCTAACGCGCCGAGACCACACTTACTGGCCACCCCAGTGCCAAGCGGGACATATTCGAGTGCAGTAGAGAGCAAGAATCAACCGAAAAGCAGTGCACGACACAAAAGTCTGATATATTCTATCCAAGTCTGGCCAATCGTTACATCAGCAAACGTAGCATAACACAACCTAAAGTGCCGAGACTACTATTGCTGGCCTCCCCAGATCGATGCGGAAAATATTAGAACACAGCAGAGCGCCAGACGCCGTGGAAGACAGTGTGCAACACAAAAGTCTAAACTACCCTATCCTAGCCGCTCCAAACGTAACACAAACGAACGCGGTATGTCTCAGCCTAACGTGGCGAGACCATTGCCGCTGCCCCTCCCCCCCCCCAGTGCCAAGCAGTGTATGCTAGAGCGCAACAGGGCGCAGAGGTGGACCGCACTTTTGTGTACAGCGCAAAAGACAAACGTACACTGATCACACATGTCCAAATCGAACCTATCCAAACGTAGTGTAACTCAACATATCCTAACGAGACAAATGTTTCTGGCTTCTCCAGAGCCAATCAGAGCATATTGGAGCACATTAGAGTGCAGAAATCCACTGAATAGCGGTGTATAGCACAAAAGTCAAAGCTATCCTATACTAACATATACGTTCAACATAACCAAACGTAACATATTTTAACCTAACTGGATGAGACCCCTATTGCTGGCCTCCACAGGGACGAGCAAAATGTAATAGAGCACAGTAGAGCGCAGATATCAACCCAGTAGCTGTGTAATGCACAAATGTCGAAGTGGCCTATCCTTACCTAGCGAAACGTGACGTATCCAAACGTAACCTAGCTCAGCCAAACATAGCTAAACCCTTATAGCTGGTCTCCCCAGGGCAAAGCAGAATATAGTAGAGCCTTGTAGAACGTAGAAATCCACCGAATATTATTGTGTAGCACACAAGTGGAAGACACCCTCTCCTAGAATGACCAAACAAAAACAAACCAAACGTAGCATATCTGAACATACCGTGACGAGACCACTATTGCTGACCGCCACAGGGGCAAGCATGGCATATTGGAGCACAGTACAGCGCAGGAATTCACGGAAAGCAGTGCATAGCACGAAAGTTGAAGCCAACACACCTAACACAACGTAACATAACATAGCTAAACAAAACCTAAATCAACCTGACGGGCCGAGACCAATGTTGCAGGCCTCCAGACATCCAACAAGAACATACTAGGACACAGCAGAGCGCAGAATCCCTTCTAATAGCAGCGTAAAGCACAAAATTCGAACACATACTATCCTAACCGAACATAACGTGAAAAAACTGTAAGTAACCTAACCCATTCCAACCTGCCATGGCCTCTACTTCTGGCCTCCCCAATGCCAAGCAGAATGCACTGGAGCACAGTAGAGGGCAGAAATCCGCCGCAATGAGTCATAGAGCATAAATATCAAAGGTATCCTAACCTAATCTGTCGAAGCCTATCCTACACAAACGTAGCATTAATCAAATAACGTGCGGCGAGTGCTGCTACCGGCCTCCCCGGTGCCAAGCGGAGTATTGTAGAGCGCAGCAGGTCGCGGAAATCTGCCGAATAACTGTGTATAGCACGAACGTCATAGCCAACACACCAAATTCAACATAATCTATCATAGCTGAACGAAACATCAACGATGCTTGCATGCCGAGAACGATATTGCTGTCCTCCTGAGATCCAGGAAGAACATACATGTTCACAGTAGAGCGTAAAATCCCTCCGCATAGCAGTGCATAGCACAATATTCAAATCCATCCTATCCCAACCAAACCAACCGTAACACAACGGAACGTAACCTAACTGAACCGAATGTGCCGCAATCACACTTTCTAGCGTCCACAGACCCAAGCAGAACATATTGTAGGAGACTAGAGCACAGAGAACAATATAATCGCAGCGTAGGGCAGAAAAGTCAAAGCTAACCAAACCTGAACCAAGCGAACGTAACGAAACCTAATGTAGCCTAACGAATCACAACTTTCCGCGGCACTGTTGCTGGACTCCACTGGGCAAAGCAGAAAACAGTAGGGCCTAATAGGGCCCAGAAATCCACAGATAAACAGTGCATTGCGCAAAATCCTATCATACACTAGCCAAACGTAACACGGCCGTACGTAGCATAACTCAAGCTAATGTGCCGACACCACAATTGCTGGCGCATCAGAGCCAAGCAGAGTATGCTAGAGCACAGCAGATTGCTAAAATCCATCGCATTGCAGTGTATAACAGGGAGGTCAAGTATACCCTGAACAAACTTCACCAAGCCTAACTAATTCACACGTAGTTTAACTCAGCATAACTTGACGAGATCAATATTGCTGGCCTCTGCAGAGAAAACCAGAGCGTATTAGAGCACACTCGAGCGCAGATATCCACCGCAATGCAGTGAAGAGCACACTAGTCGAAGGTACCCTAATATAACCTGGCCAAACCTAACACAAACAGTCGTAACATAAATCAATGTAACGTGCACCAATCACTATTTCCTGCCGCCCCTGGTCCAAGCAGAATACGATAGAGCACAGTAGACCACAGGAAGCCACCGAATAGCCGTGTATGGCATGAAAGCCGCAGGTATCGTGACCAAACATAACATAACATAACCAATTCAAACGTAACTTAGCACAGCCTAACGTACCACGAACGCAATTGCTCGCCTCCCCAGTGTCGAGCAGAGTGTAGTAGGGCAATGTAGAGCGTAGAAATTGACGGTATAGCAGTGTACAGCGCAAACGTCAAAGAAATCGTGACCAAGCCTTCCTAACCTAATCTAATGAAACGAAACATATCTCAAAATAACATACCGAGACCACCATTACCGGCAACCCTAGAGCCAAACAGGACGTATTAGACACAGTAGAGGGCAAAAATCCACCGCATAGCAGAGTATGGCGCAAAAGTCTAATATACTCTATCAAAAACTGTCCCAACGTATCATAAGGGAACTTTGCGTAACTCAACATAACGTGGCGCGACCGCAGCTGCTGGCCTCCGCAGAGACAAGCAGAATGTACTACAGCACAGTAGGGCGCAGAAATCCGTCGCATAGCGGTGTATAGCACAAATGACAAAGAAACCCAAACCTAACCTGACCTAACCTGATCCAACCAAACGTAGTCTATCGCAAAATAACTTGCCGCGACCCCTATTCACGGCCTTCGTAGAGCCATGTAGTGCATGTTTGAACATATTAGAGCGCAGAAATCCACCGAAAAGCAGTGTCTTGCGTAATAGTTGAAGTAGCATATCCTAACACAGACAAACGAAACATAACCCAACCGAAAATGAGGAGACCACTATTGCTGGCCTCCACAGGGACAAGCAGAATGTACTAGGAAGCAGTTGTGCGCAAATATCCACCGCATAGTAGTGAATAGCACAATAGTGGAAGATATCCTATCCTCACCTGACCAAACCGATGATAACGTAACTGATCCTAACGTGCCACTGCCACTATCGCTCACCACCCCAGAGTTGAGCGAGGTATAATAGAGCAATGTAGAGCGCAGAGACCGATCGAAAAGCAGTATGTAGTGCAAGAGCCGAAGATATCCTAACATAACATGACCAAACCTAACCTAACCAAACGTAGCGTTGCTCGACGTAACGTGCCGCGGCCGCTGCTGCTTGCCTACCCAGAGCCAGGCAGAACGTTGTAGAGCACAGTAGATCACAGGAGTCCTCAGGATGAGGGTGCAAGGCAGGAAAGTCAAAGGTATCCTAAGCAAACATAACCAAACCTAACCTAACCGAACGCAACCTGACTGAAACTCACGTGCCACGAACGCTATCGCTCACCTCCCCAGGGTCGAGGAGAGTAAAGTAGAGCAATGTACAGCGTGGAAATCCACCGAATAGCAGTGTATAGCACGAAAGTTAAAGAAATCCTCACCGAACCATAGCAACCTAGCCCAACGAAACGTAACTTATCACAACCTAACATGCCGAAACGGCTACTGCTGGCCTCCCCAGATTCATTCAGAGAATATTAGAACACAGTAGAGCGCAGAAATGTGCGAATAGCAGTGTACAGCACAAAAGACGAAGGTATACTAACCTAAGCGTATTTAACCTAACCCCGCGGAACGTAGCATGTCTCAACGTAACGTGCAGCGACCACTGCTGCTGGCGTCCGCAAAGCCAAGCGCAATATAGTAGAGCACATTGGATCATAAGAACCCAATATATGGTAGCGAATAGTGCGAAAGTCATAGCTAACCCAACCGAAATTAAACTAATCTAACCAAATTAAACGTAACCTAACTCAAACTAACATGCCACGACAACCGCTGCTCGCCTCCGCATAGTCAAGCGGAGCATCGTGGAGCAATGTAGAGCGCGGAAATGCATCGTGTAGCACTGTACATCACAAAGGTCGAAGAAATCCTAACCAAACCATCCTAACCGATCCTATCGTTACTTGTCCCGGAACAACCTAGCGTGCCGAGACCGCTATTACTGGCCACCACAGGGTCAAGCAGAGCATATTAGGTCACATTAGAGCGCATGCATCCTGCGAATAGCAGTGTATAGCACACGGGTCGAAGATGGCCTGTCCTAATGTATCCAACCTTAACATAACTCATCCTAGCGTACTCCGACCGCTATTGCTGGCCTCCGCAGAGTAGAGCATAATTTACCAGCGGACAGTAGGGCACAGAGGTCCATGGAATCGCAGCGTATAACACAAAAGTCATATGTATCCGGACCAAACCCAAGCTAACATGACCTAACCAAACGTAGCCTACGTCAAAGTAACGTGCGGCGGCCACTACATCTGTCCTCCCCAGGCCGATGCAGAATGTAGTTGAGCGCAGTCGAGCGCAGGCACCCACCCAACAACAGTGTATAACACGAAAGTCGAAGCTAACCTTACTGAAACTAACCCAACATAAACTAACCAAACGCAACATAACACGACCTCACGTGCCGAGGCCAAAATTGCCTGCATTCCCAGGGCTAACCATAACATAGTAGAGCACAGTACAGCGAAGACATACTCCGAACGTCAGAGTACAGCGCGAAAGTCTAACATATCCTGGCATAACATTGCCTGACCTAACCTACCCAAACATATTGTAACCAAACATAACGTGACGAGACTAATATTGCTGGTCTCCCAGGGACAAGCAGAGCGTATCGGAGCACAGTGCGCAAAAGTCCACCGAATAGCTGTGAACAGCGCAAAAGGCGAAGTAGCCTATCCTAACCAAACCAAACGTAACATAAGCAAACGTAGCTAGACACAACCTAACGTGCCGAGAACAATATTGCTGGCCTCCACAAGGACAAGCAGAATTTACTAGAGCAGAGTAGTGCGCAGGAACCTACCGCATTGCAGTAAATAGCAGAAAAGTCGATGATGCCCAAACCTCACCTGACCGAACCCAACGCAACCGAACGTAGCATAGCTCAATCTAACTTGCCGCGGCTGCTGCAGCAGGCATCCCCAGAGCCAGGCAGAATATAGTAGAGCCCTGCAGGTCAGAGGAATTCATCGGAAAGCAGTGTATAGCACGAAATTCAAAGCTATCCTGACCAAGCACAGCCTATCTTATATTAACCAAACATAACCCAACACGACCTATCGTGGCACGGCCTCTGTTGCTCGCTTCCAAGAGCCGAGCAGATTGTAGTAGAGGATCGAAAAGCGCATAAATCCTTCGAATGCCAGTGTAGAGCACAAAAGTCACAGAAACCCAAAAAAGCCTTCCTAATCAAACCTAACACTACCATTCGTAACTCAACACAACGTTGGGAGCCGAGACCACCATTGCAGGCCTCCACGGAGACAAGCAGACCGTACGAGAGCACTGCAGTGCGCAGAAATCCGCCGATTAGCAGTGTATAGCACAAAAGTGAAAGTTAACCAGCCCTAACCTATCCACACGTAACGTAGCTAACCGTAACATGTCCATACCTGACCTGCCGACACCACCATTTCTGGCCTCAACAGAGGCAAGCAGAGCGTACTAGAGCATTATATGGCGCAGATATCCAGCTAACAGCAGTGTAGAGCTCAAAAGCCAAACCTATCCAATTCTAACGAAGCCAAGCCTAACATAACCTAACGTAACCTAGTTGTACCTGATGTGTCGAGACCACTGTTGCTGGCATCCCCAGAGCCAAGCAGAGTATACTTTAGGACAGTAAAGCGCAGAAATCCGCCGCATTGCAGCGTATAGCGCAAAAGTCGATGATATCCAAACCTTACCAGAACTAAGCTGTACCAACCGAACGTAGCCAAGCCCAAGATATCGTGCCGATAGCACAGCTTCAGGCAACCACATTGCCAAGCAGGTCATGCAAGATCACAGTAGAGCGCAGAAAGCTATGGAATAACAGTGTATATTACAAAAGTCAAAGATATCCTCTCCTAAACTAACGAAATGTATGGTAACCAAACGTAAAGTAACTCGACCTAACGTGACGATACGCTTATTGCTAGCCTACCCAGGGCTAAGCAGAGCACATTGGAGCACACAGGTGCTCAGAAATCCAGTGAAAATGAGTGTATAATACGACAGTCGAAGCTATCATAGCCGAACCTAGCAAAACCTAATCCAACGAAGAGTAACCTAACTAAACCTAATGTGCGAAGACCACTATTGCTGCCCACCAAGGAGCCAAGCAGAATAAAGTAGAGGAGAGTAGCGCTCAGAAATTCATAGGATTGCAGTGTACAGCAGATTAGTCAAAGGTAACGGAACCTAACCCTAACAAACATAACTTAAACGAACGCAGCATAACCCAGAGCAGTGGGCAGCGCCCACTATTTCTATCCACCCAGTGACAACCGGAATACAGTAGAGTAGATCAGAGCGCAGAAATTCGCCGAATAACAGTGTGTAGCACGAAAGTCAAAGTGTACTTACCGAACATAAATTAACATAACTTAACCAAACGTAACCTATATCAACCTTACGTTTCGAGACCACCACGGCGGGCCTCCCCAAATCCAAGCAGAAAATATTAGAGCATAGCCGAGCGCAGAAATCCAGCGAATAGCAGGGTACAGCACAAAAGTCTAAGCTATGCTGTCCTAACATAACAAATCGTAAAAGAGCCAAACGCAACATAGCTCGGAAAAGCGTGCCGGGACCGATACCGCTGGCCTCCCCTGAGCCAAGCAAAATTTAGTACAGCACTGTATGGCACAGAAGTCCACCGCATTGCAGTATACGGCTCTACAGCCTCACATGTCCAAACGTAGCCTCACCTAACCTAACCCAACCAAAGGTAGCTTAACCCAAAATAACATGCCGAGATAATTATTACTGGCCTACACAGAGCCAAATAGGACATATTGGAGCACTGTATACAGCAGAAATCCACCGAATATCAGTGAGTGGCTTAAGGAACATAGTTCTCCTATCCTAACCTAGCAAAACGTAACATAACCAATCGTGAGCTAATCGAACCCAACGTTCGGCGACCACTATTACTGGCCTTCCCAGAGTCGAGCAGGGTATAGTGGAGCGCAGAAGAGCCCAGAAGTCCATAGAATAGCTGTGTTGGGCACAAGAGTAAGCACTAACCTCTCCTAACACAACCAAGCCTAACCTAAGCAAACGCAGTCTAACACAACCTAACGTGCCGCGAACACTATCTCTGTCCTCACCAGAGTAAAGTAGAGAATATTAGATCACAGTAGAACGCATAAGCACGCCGCACTTCAGTGTAAAGCACAAAAGTCAAAGCTACCCCCTACTTACCTCGCCAAGCGTTACATTACCAAACGCTACATAACATAATCTCACGTGCCGCTCCCACGATTGCTGGCATCCCCACATCCAAGCAGAACATATTAGTGGATAGTAGAACACGGGAATCCATAGAATTGCAGTGTAAGAAAGGACTAAGCCACCCAAGCCTAACCCAAAACAACAGAGCCTAACCAAACGTACGGTATCCCAACAATACGAGCCGCCACCGCTATTGCTGGAATCCCAAGGGCCAAGCAGGATGTAGTAGAGCATAGTAGAGCGTTCAGATCGACCGAAAGTCAGTGTTTACCACGAAAGTCTGATCTACCCAGACCTAACCCTAACTAACATAACGAAGCCATACGTAGCCTAACGCAACCTAACGGGGCGGGCCACAATTACTGGCAGCCACAGAGCCGAGCAGAAAATAATGGAGCATTGAAGTGCGATGAAATGCACCGGATAGCAGTCTATAGCACAATAGTCAAATGCGTCCTGCCCAAACCTATCGAAACTGAATATAAAGAAACGTAACATAACTTACCCTAGCATGCAGAAACCACCATTGCTGGCCTCCTCAGAGCCAAGCAGAATATACTAGAGCACAGTAGAAAGCAGAAGTCCACCGAATAACAATGCATACCACAAAAGTGAAGGCAAGCATATCCTAACCTATCCAAACGTGTCATAACCGGACGTAACCTAACACATTCTATCGTGCCGAGAACACTATTTCTGGCCTCCGCGGGCCAAGCAGAATATAGCAGACCACAATAGAGCGCGGAAATCCGCGGCATTGAAGCGTATAGCACAAAAGTCTAAGATACCCAAACCTAACACGGCCGAACCTACCCTAACCGAACGTGGTCTAACTCATTATAACTTGCCGCGACCGCTATTGTTGGCATTCGTGCAGTCAAGCAAAGCATATCGGAGCACATTAGAGAGCAGAAATACAACGAACAGCATCGCATATCACAAAAGTCATATTAGCATATCCTAACCCATCCAAACCTAACGTAAGCAAGCGCTACTTATCTAAAGCTAACATGACGAGACCACTACCTCTGGTATCCACAGAGAGAAGCAGGATGCGCTATAGCAAATTAGAGCGCAGAAATCTATCGATTGGCAGTGTACAGCACGATGGTCGCACTAGCCAATCCTAACCTAGCCAAACGTAACGTATCCAAACGTGGTCTAACACAACCTAACATGACGAGACCACTATTGGTGGCATCCCAGAGCCAAGCAGAGTATACTAGAGAAGAGCGGGGCGCAGAAATCCACCTAACAACAGTGTATAGTGCAAAAGCCAGACATAATCTGACATAACCTGACCTCACATAGCAAATTAGAACGGAGTGTAACTAAACATGACGTGACGGGACCAATATTGCTGGCCTCCCAAGATCCAAACAGAGCACATTATAGCACATAAGAGCGCAAAAATCCACCGCATTGCACTGAATAGCACAAAAGCCATAGATGCCCCAACCCAACATGGCCTAACCTAACCAACACAAACGTAGTCTAACCAAACATAACGTGCCGCGACCGTTGTTGATGGCCTCCGATTGTCCAAGCAAATCATATTAGAGCACATTAGGTAGCAGGGGTCAATCGAATAGCAGTGTACAGTACAAAAGTCAAAGTTGCATGTCTAAACCTAGCGAAAGGTAACACATACAAACGTTACACAACTAAACCTAATATGGCGAGACCACTACTGCCGGCCTCCACAGAGACAAGCATAATCTACTATAGCACACTAGGGAGCAGAAATCCATCACTCCGAACTCTGTGGCACAAATGCCGTTGATAGCCTAACCTAACCGAGCGCTGCGTAGTAGACAGTGACATGAGTCCAGTAACCAGAGTCGGACGGAGTATAGTAGAGCAATGTAGAGCGCGGAGATCCTCCGTATAGCAGTGTACAGCACAAAAATGGAAGAAACGCTTACCAAACATTCCTAACCTAACCCAACGAAACGTAACCTAACACAAACTAACGTGACGCGGCAGCTATTCAGGGCCGCTCCAGGGCTTAGCAGAATATATTAGAGCCCAGAAGATCGCAGAAATACTCCGATAAGCAGTGTACAACACAAATTTCGAATAAACACTAACCTAACCAGACCTAACCTAACCTAACCTAACCAAACGTAGCATCACTCAACATCACGTACCACAACCGCCATCGCTGTCAACACAGTGTCAAGTGCAATACGATTAAGCACAGTAGAGCACAAACGTCCACAGCACATCTGTTCTGAGCACAAATGTCAAAGATATCCTTTTTTCCCTTTTTTTTTTCTTTTCACGTGGGGGAAATCTTCCAAAGATACCCGGCCCCCTTAGGGGAGGGGGCGGGGTTATGTGGGATTTTTAACCACTAAAATCCCCACGATGGCCAGCCCTTCGCATTTCGGTGCGCCCTGGACTTCGCGGCGATGCAATTGCCAGGACGCCCCCGCGACGCAACCGCAGTTCCCTCCCGGCGCGACGAGTAATCGCACCCGAAACGATCATGTCCATGCGCGCGAGACGGGTCGCTTACAGGCGCGCGCGCGCACACACACACACACACACGAACACGAACACAACACGCATACCACCACACCGCAACGCACGCATACCATGCGGACGCCGCGCGATCATCACGCGACGCCGCGCGCCCAGACCACGGTCTCTCGAACTGACGGGCCCCCACACGTCAGCTCGTGGTCACCCTGACCTAGGTTACAACGGGAGAGAGAGACGGTCTCCCCGGCCGTAGGTACATGGTCGCTCGCGAAGGCGGAGGTCTAACGCGTTAACACATCCGGCAGTGCGCGCGCCGCCCTCCGGCGCCGCGCTTGCAGCCTCCGCCGCCCTACGCGCGAGGAGCACGCGCTACGCTCGCGGGCTCTCTCCGCGGCCTCCTTCTGTAGCATAACCGCCTCGCAGAAGGAGGCCACCGCACGCCACGCACCTAAGCCCTCCGTCATCCGCGCCACGACGACTGAGAGCGAAAGGTCCCTACCCACCGCGCGACACAGTACCCGGCGCTCGCGAGCCCACGCCGGACATTCCTCCAGCGTGTGCTGCGCCGTGTCCCGCCCTTCCCCGCAGTGATGACACCGCGTGTCACGTTCCCGCCCGATACGACACAGGTACTCCCCGAAGCACCCGTGCCCGGTTAGCACCTGTGTCAGGCGGAATGTGTGCCGGCTGCCGCTGCGCCCCCATGCATCCAACACGGGGAGCACAGCCTCGATCACCCGGTGCCGCCGGCTACTCGGCTTCCTCAGCCGAGCTCGCCAGGCGGTCAACAAAGGCTCTCGAACCCTTCGCCTCAACGAAACGGACCCCTCTTCCGGAGCACCGCCGCCGCCAGCGTGTAGGAGACCGTAGATACGGGCCTCCCCCACCGCTTGCAGTTCGAATGGCGGGACACCTGCCAGGACCATCGCCGCCTCGTGGGATATCGTGCGGTAACCGCGCACGACCCTGATCGCCATCCTGCGAGCGACTCGCCGGAGAATCGCCAGACTGCGCGGACTGGCGACCAGGTCGTTCGCCCAGATCGGAGCCCCGTAAAGTGCCACCGAGCGAACGACTCCTGTGTATAGGCGGCGCAACCTCCCGTCTGGCCCTCCCGGGTTATGTCAAAGCTTTCCTAACCTAACCCATCCGAACCTACTCCAACCAAACGTAACCTGACTAAACTTAACGTGCAGCCCCCAGTATTTCTGGCCTCCCCAGAGTCCATCAGAGTATAGCAGGGCAGAGTAGAGTGCAGAAAAACATCGAAAAACAGTCTGTGCCAAGAAAGTCACCCCTGTCCAAGCCTAACCCAAGCAAACGTAACATGACACAACCTGACGTGCTGAGACCACAACTGCTGGCAACCTCAGAGCCAAGCAGGGCATATTGCAGAATAGTAGAGCGCAAAAATCCATCGAAAAGCGGTGTACAGAACGACAGTCGAAGCCACTGTATCCAAACACAGCTCAACCTAGCCTAACCAAACAGAACATATCTCAACAAATCGTGTCACAACCACTATTGCTGGCGCCTCAGTGTCAAACAGGGTATAGTAGAGCAATGCAAAGCGCATAAATTCACCGAATAGCTGTGCATGGCACAATAGTCAAAGTTAACCTACACCCACTAAAACAAACGTAAATGAATCAAACGCATCCAAATCCAACCTAACGTGCCCAGACCACTGTAACTGCCCTCACCACCGGCAGGCAGAACCTAAAAGAGAATAGAGCGCAGGAGTCCATATAATGGTAGTGTATAGCAGAGAAGTCGTAGCTATCGTATCCTAACCCGACCTAACCGAACCTAACCGAACGTACCCTAACTCAATTTATCGTGCTGTTGCTACTAATGCTGGCCAACCCAGAGACATGCTGAACATATTAGGGCACAGTATTGTGCAGAAATCCGCCGTATAGCAGCGTATACCGGAAAAGTCAAAGCTAACTCCTGCTAACCTATCCAACCGTGACGAAATCGAACGTAACCTAGCTAAACCTAACTTGCCGCGACCACTATTGCTGGGAGCCCCGGGTCCAAGCAGAAAGCGGTAAAGCTCAGAAGGGCACAGAAGACCATAGAGAATCTGTGCTGAGGACAAAAGTCAAAGATACCATAACCTAACCCAACTTAACCTAACCCAGTCGAACGTGATATAACTGAACATGAAGCGTCGCGACCAGTACTTCTGGCCTCCACAGAGACAAGCAGAGCGCGTTCGAGGTGTGTAGTGAGCAGAAAACTATAGTATCGCAGTGTAAAGCAGAAGATTCGAAGCTATCAAAACAAAACATAAGTCAACATAACATAGCCAAACGAATACTATCTATACCTAATGTACCGAGACCATTATCGCTGGCGTCCTCAAAGCAAAGCAGAGCATATTTTGACACAGAAGACACAATCCACCGAATAGCAGTGAATAGCACAAGAGGCGAAGCTTTCCCAGCCAAACCTAACCAAACATAATATAACCGAACGTAACATAGATAAACCTACCGTGACCTGACCACTATTGCTGGCCTCCCCAGAGCCAAGCAGCATGTATCAGAGGAGAGTAGAGAGCAGAAATGCATAGAATCGGAGTGTGCAGTAGAAAAGTCAAAACTATCCTCACCTAACCTAAACCAACCTATCCTATCCAAACGTAACCTAACTCCACCTAAGGCGCCGAGACCACTATTGCTCCCGTCCCCAGCACCTAGCAGAGAGCATTGGGGCACAGTAGAGCGCAGTAGTCCACCGAACAGCAGTGCAAAGCACAAAAGTTGGATCTATCCGCTTGAAACCAAGCCAAACGTAACATATCCAAAGGTAACCTAACCCAACGTAACGTGCCGCGACCTCTTTTACTGCCCCCCCCCCCAGGGTGCGAGCAGAGCATAGCAAAGCACAGTAGAGCCCAGAAGTTCGTAGAACAGCAGTGTTGAGCACAAAAGTAGGGGATGTCCTAACCTAACCCAACCGAACGTAATCTAACATATACTAGCACGGCCCGACCACCATTCCTAGCCTTCCCAGAGCCCAGCAGATTATAGTACAGCAATGTGGAGCGTAGAATTCCAACGAATATCAGCGTACTGCACAAAAGGCAACTCTATACCATCATAACCTATCGAAACTCAATATTAACACACGTAACCTAACTCACCCTGAGGTGCCAAAACCACTATCGCAGTCCTCCATAGAGACAAGCAGAATATACTAGTGCACAGCGGATCGCAGGAATCCCCTGAATAGCAGTGTATAGCAAAAAAGTCAAATATGTCCTGGACTAACACAGCCAAACATTGCATAGCCAATCATAACCTAGCCCCAACTAAACGCCCTGCACAAATACTACTGACCTCCCCAGAGCCAAGCAGAATAGTCGACAGCCCAGTAGATCACAGCAATCCGCATCGTTGCAGTGCATAGCAGAAAAGTCAAAGATATCCCATCCCAACCTGACCCAACCTAACTAAACCAAATGTAACCCAAGAGAACCTAACGTGACGAGACCAATATTGCTGGCCTCCCCACAGCCAAGCAGAAAACATCAGAAAGCAGAAGAGCTCAGAGATCCACGGATAGCAGTGTATACCACAAAAGCTTAAACTATAATATCCTAACCTCACCAAGCGTAAGCTACCCAAGCGTAGCCTAACAAAGCCTAACGTGCCGAGATCACAATTACTGGCCACCCAGGAGCCAAGCAGAATATATCAGAGTACAGCTGAGCGTAGAACTCCACCGCACTGCAGTGTATTGCACAAAAGTCGAACATATCCTGACCTAAGCTGACCTAACGAAACCTACCGGAACGTAGTGTAATACAACATAACGTGACCGAGACCCATGTTGCTGGCCCTCCCATTTCCAAGCTGGATATATCAGATGACAGTGGATCGCCAAAAACCAACGAATATCAGAGCATAGCGCAAATGTCGAAGCGATCCTCTCCAAATTTATCCAAACGTAACATACACAAACGTAGCCTAACTCAACCTAACTTGCAGCGGCCACTGCTGCTGGCCTTCCCAGAACCGTGCAGAGTATAATAGAGCACAGCCCAGCGCAGAAATCCATTGAATAACGGTTTAAGCCAAGAAAGTCAAAGCTCTCCACACCTAACCCGAAGATACGTAACCTAACAAAGCGTAACCAAACTCAGCTTAACGTGCGGCGACCACCGTTGCTAGCCTCCCCAGAGCCAAGCGGGGTATATTGGGGAACTTTATACCGCAGAAGTTTAACGAATAGCGGTATACACAACAAAAGTCAATGCTATCCTCTCCTAACCTATCCAAACGTAACATAAACAAACGTAGCCAAAATCAAGCTAACGTGCCGGAACCACGGTTACTGACCTCCCCAAAGTCGAGCAGAGTATAGTACAGCAATGAAGAGCGTAGAAATCCACCGAGTAGCAGTGTATAGTCGAAGCTGCCCTATCCTAACCTATAAAAACGTATTAAAACCACACGTAGCTTATCTTATCTTGAAGTGCCGAGACCGCTATTTCGGGAAGCGCAAGAGCCAAGCAGAGTACACTAGAGCACATTAGAGCCTAGAAATCCGCAGAAGAGCATTGTTGGGACAGAAGTCATGTATATTCGTGCCTAACCCGACATAACCTACTATAACCAAACGTAATCTAACACATCTTAACGTGTCGCGAACAATATTTCTGGCCACCGCAGAGCAAAGCAGGGCATAGTAGGTTGCAGTAAAGCGCAGAAATCGAGCAAACAGCAGTGCATAGCACAAAGGTGGTAGCTGTCATATCCCAACAAAGCCAAACATAACTTAGCCACACGTAACATAACTCCACATAGCGTGCCTAGACCACTATTGCTGATCTCGGCAGTGCCACCCAGAATGTACTAGGGCGCAGTAGAGCCCCGAAACACGCCGCAGTGCTGTGTAGAGCACAAAAGCAGAAGATATTCTAGCCTAACCTAGCCTAACATAGTCTAACCCAACGTAGCCAGACTCAACATTACGTGCCGCGCCCACTTCTTCTGGCCTTACCTGAGTCAAGCGGAATACAGTAGAGCAGAGTGGACCGCGGGAATCCTTCGAATAACGGTGTACAGCACGAGAGTCAAATCCACCCTAACCAAACTTAACGTATCCTGACATAACCAAACGCAACCTAACTCAGCATGGCGTGCCGCGGCCGCTACTTCTCGCATCCACAAAGCCGAGCAGGGTACTGTATAGTAATGTAGGGCGCAGAAATCATCCGACTAGCAGTGTTTAGCACAAAAGTCAAAGTAATCCTGACCATAACTTCCTTACTTATCCTAACGAAACGAAGCCTAACCAAAACTAACGTGGTGAGACCATTATCACTGGCCACACCAGAGCCAAGCATAGCATATTACAGCAAGGTGGAACGCAGATAATCCACCGAATAGCAGTGTATAGAACAACAGTCAGGACAGCCAATCCTAACCTAGCCAAACGTAACACACACAAACGGAGCCTAGCACAGCCTAAAACGTCGGGACCGCTATCGCTGGCCCCCGCAGGGACTAGGGGAATGTACTAGAGCACACTAGGGCGCAGAAACTCACCGCAATGCAGTGAAAGGCGCGAAAGTCTAGGATGTGCTAACACAACCTGACATAACATAAACAATTCAAACATAGCGAAACTCATAAAACGTACCGCAACCACTGCTGCAGGCACCCCAGTGCCATGCAGAATGCAGTAGACCGCAGTAGATCGCAGAAGATCACCGATATATGTGTATAGCATGAGGGTCAAAGCTATCGTAACCAAGCTTATCCCAACCTAACCTAACCAAACATAACGTAACTTATGTACCGCGCCACGACCACTATTGCCCGTCTCCCCGGTGTCGGGCAGAGCATGGTAGATCGATGTGGAGAGCATAAATCCACCGAATAGCAGTGTATATCGCAAAATTCAAAGCAACCCTATCCAAACATTCATAACCTGCCCTAACGAAACGTAACGTAACTCGACCTAACGTGCCGAGACCACTATTGGTGGCATCCCCAGAGCCAAGCTGAATATACTAGAGCGCAGCAGAGAGCTGATATCCAAGGAATAGCAGTGTAATGCACAGAAGTCAAAGCTATTCTATCCTAACCTGACCAAGCTTAACATAAGCAAACGAACCTAAACACAACCTAACGTGCCGAGGCCACTTCTTCTAGCACTCCCGCAGCCAAGCTGGATACACTAGGGCACAGTAGAGCGCAGAAATGCGCGGATAGGTGTGTATAGCTCAAAAGTCATGGCTATCCGTGGCTCCCCATGTTAACGTAACCAAACCAAACGTAGCACAACTCAACATGAAGTGCCGCGACCGCTATTGCTGGCAACCACATTTCCAAGCAGATCAAATTATAGCACACTACAACGCAGGAATCCACCGAATAGCGGTGTATAGCACAGAGGTCAAAGCTACGGAATCCTAATGTACACAACCTTAACACAACCAAACGTAACATATCCACACCTAAAGTACCGCGACCACTATTGCTGGCGCCGACAGAGTCGAGTGGAACATATTACAGAAGAGTAGAGCGCAAGAAAGCATAGTATCGCAGTCTATAGCGCAAAAGTCATGGCTATCCGAACTTGACCCATGTTAACGAAACCTAACCGAACGTATTATAACTCAGCATACCGTGCATTTCGTATATCACGAAAGTCAAAGCTATCCTTCCCAAGCGTAATCCAACATAAGCTAGTCAAACGTAGCCTATCTCAACATAACGTGCCGCGACCGCTATAGCTTGCGTGCACAGGACCAAGCAGAATATTGTCGAACCGAGTAGATCACAGGAATACACCGAATAATAGTGTATAGCGCGAAAATCGAAGCTATCCCAAAAAAAACTCAGCCAAACTTAACCTATCCGGACATAACCCAACAGAAAGCAACATGCCACGACCACTATAGCTCGCCTCCCAAGAGGCGGACAGAGTATAGTAGCGTAATGTAGAGCGCAGAAATCAACCAAATAGCAGTGTATGGCACAAAAGTCAAAGAAATCCTAACCATGCCTTCCTAACCTACCCTACCGAAGCGTAACATATCTGAAACTAACGTGCCGTTATCACTATTACTGGCCACCCCAGAGACAAGCAGAGCACATTAGAGCCCAATAGGGCGCAGAAATTCACCGAATGGCAGCGAAAGGCACGACATTCTAAGACATTCTGTCCTAAGATAGCCAAACTTTTCGTATGCACCCGTAGACTAACTAAACCTAACGTGACAGAGATCACTATCTCTGGCATCCCCAAAGCAGAGCAGAAATTATTAGAACACAGTAGAGCGCAGAAGTACGCGGATAGCAGTGTATCACACAAAAGTCCGAACTGTCATATCCTAACCTCACCAAAACTTACCATAACCGAACGTGCGTAGCTCAATCTAACGTGCCGAGACCTCTGTTGCTGGCCATCACAGAGCCAAGGAGATCATACTAGAGCACACTAGAGCGCAGAATTCCGCAGAATAGCAGTGTACAGCGCAAAAGTCAAAGCTACCCTCCTCTGATATATCCAATCCTAATATAGCCAAACGTAACATAACACAAACCAACATATCCGGATCGCTATTGCTGGCCTCCCCAGAATCGTGCCGTACTTACTATAGGACAATTGGGCGCAAAAGTGCATTAAATCGCAGTGTGCAGCACAAAACTCATATCTATCCAGATACAAGCCAAGCGTAGCCCACCCCAACACAACGTACTGCGGCAACCATTGCTGGCAACTCCAGGGCAGAGCAGATTGTAGTAGGGCACAGTTGAGCCCAGAAATCCACCGCACTGCCGATAATCGCACAAAAGCCGTAGATGCCCTAACATAGGCTGACAAAATCTAACCAAACCTGACGCAGCGTAACCGAACATGACGTGCTGCAACCACTGCCTCTGGCCTCCCGGAACGAAGCGGAATGTAGCAAAGCACAGTAGATCACTGAAATACAACGAATAACAGAGTGTGGCGAGAAAGTCAAAGCTATCATCACCAGACGTAACCTATCCTGGCCTAGCGAAATGTAACCCAACTCAGCGTAACTTGCCGCAATCGCTATTTCTCGCCTCCCCAGAGACGAGCAGGGTATTGTCGAGCAATGTAGAGCGAAGAAATCCACCGAATATCAGTGTATGTTACAAAAGTCGAGGATACCCTAGCATAACCTGACCTAACTTAACCTAACAAAACGCAGCTTAACTCAGACTATCGTGCCCACACCAAAGTTACTGGCCACCACAGAGCCAGGCAGAGAATATTGTAGGGCCGCGGGACGCATAAATCCACCGAATCGCCGTGAACGTCACGAAAGTCTAAGATAATCTGTACTAACCTAACCAAACTTGTCATACGCTAACGTAGCCTAACTAAACCTAACGCGTCGGGACCACTCTTTCAGGCCTTCCTAGAACCGAGCGAACAGCATTAGAACGCACCAGAGCGCAGAATTCGGAGGATGTCTGAACTATCCTGTTCTACCCTCACCAAACATAGCATAGACAAACGTGCCATAGCTCAACCTAACCTGCAGCGACCACTATTGCTGATAACCGCAGAGACATGCAGCATGTACTATGGCACAGTAGAGCGCAGAAATCCACCTCATTGCAGTGTATAGCACAAAAGACAAACATTTAATGACATACACCTTCCTTACCTTACCTATCCAAACGGAGTGAATATAAACATAACTTGGCGAGGCTAATATTGCTGGCCTCCCCAGAGCCAAGCCGAGGACATTAAAGCACAGTAGAGCGTAGAAATCCACCGCATTGCAGCGAATAGCACTGAAGACCAAGATATACTAAACAAACGTAACCTAACACAGAATGACGTGCCACGACCTCTATTGCTCGAATCCCCAGGGTCGAACAGAGCATAGTAGAGCAGCGTAGAGAGCAAATGTTCACCGAATAGCAGTGTATGTTACAAAAATCAATGCTTTTCAAGCCAAGCTTAACGCAACCTAACATAACTAAACATAGCCTAACTCAAAATAACGTGCTTCGGCCACTGTTGCTCGCCTCCTCATAGCCGAACAGAGCATAGTAGAGCAATGTAGAGCGCAGAAATCCACGGAATAGCAGTGCAAAGCGAAAAGTTAAAGAAATCCTGACCAAGCCTTCCTAACCTACACTAACGAAAAGTAACATCACTCAACCTATCGTGCCGAGACCACTATTACCGGCCACCCCAGAACTAAGAAGAACATATTAGAGGGCAGTGGGGCGCAGAAATCAGCCGAATAGCATTGAATGTCATAAAAGTCTTAGTTATTCTGTCCTAACAAAACCAAACTTGTCATGCGCATTTGTAACCTAACTAAGCCTAATGCCACGAGACCACTATTGCTGGCCTCCACATAGCCAAGCAGAATATACTAGAGCACAGTGGAGGGCAGAAGTCCACCTCACTGCAGTGTATAGCACAAGAGGCAAGCATTTCCTCTCATAAGCCGTCCAAACCTTTCCTATCCTAACGTAGTATATCTAAACGTAACTTGGCGAGAACAACATTGCTGGCCTCCGCAGAACTAGGCAGAGCAGATTAGAGCACATTAGTGCGCAGAAATCTACAGAATACAAGTGAAAAGCACAGAAGTCGGAGTTGCCTCTCTTAACCTTGCCACACGTAACAAGCCCAAACGAAGCATAACTCAACCCAACATGAACTGACCAGTATCGGTGTCCTGCACAGATACAAGCAGAACGTACTAGAGCACAGTAGATCGTAGGGATCCGCCGCATTGCAGTGAATAGCACAATGGACGTAGATATTCGAACCAAACCGGACCTAACGTAGCATAGACGAACGTAGCATAACTCAACCTGACGTGACGCGACCACTGCTCCTGGCAGGCCCTGAGCCATGTACAATGTAGTAGAGCACAGTAGATCACAGAAATTCACGGAATAGCGGTGTAAAGCAAACAAGTCAGGGTAGCATGACCGAACGTATCCAAACGTAACATATCCAAGCTCCACCTAACTGAGCCAAACTCAACTTAACATGACCAGGCAATTATTGCTGACCTCCACGGAGACTACCACAGTGTAATAGAGTGCAGTAGTGCGCATATAACTACCGCCTTGCTGTGAATAGCACAGAAGTCGAAGATATCCCAACAAAACCTGACCAAACCGAACATAACCAAGCGTAGCGTAACTCAACGGAGCGCGCCGCTACCACTGCTGACGGACTCCCCAGATCCAAGTAGAATACATAAGAGTGCAGCAGATGACAGGGAACAGCCGGATAATGGTTTATAGCACGGAAGTCCAGCGGAATAAGATAGAGCACAGTAGATCACAGAAATACACCGAAGAACAGTGTATTACACGAAAGTCAAAGCTATACTAATCAAACTTAACCGAACCTAACCTAGCAAAACGTAACCTAACACAAACTAACGTGCCGCGATCTCTATTGCTCGCCTCTCCAGGGTCGAGCAGAGTATGTTAAAGCAATGTAGAACGCTGAAATCCAACAAACAGATGTGTGCAGCACAAGGGTCGCAGAAATCCTAACCTGAACCTTCCGAATCTGACCTAACGAAGCCTATCTCAACGTAACGTGCCGAGAACACTGTTACCGGCAACCCCGGAGAGAAGCGGAGCAGGTTATAGCACATTAGAGCGCAATGATCCACGGAATAGCATTGTATAGCACAAAGGTCAGAGTAGCCTATCCTAACCAAGCCGAACGTGACAAACCGAAACGTAGCATAACTGAACCTATCATTGCGAGACCATTATTGCTGGCCCCGACAGAGACAAGCAGAATGTGCTAGAGCACTGCAGTGCGCAGAAATGCACCGCATTGCAGTTTGCAGCACAAGAGTCAAGGATATCCTAACATAACCTGACATAAACTGTCTTAACCGTGCATAGCATAGCTCAAAGCAACTCGCCGCGAACTCTACTCCTGGCCTTCCCACAGCCAAGCAGAATGTAGTAAAGCACAGTAAATCATAGAAATCCACCGAATAACGGAGTATGGCGAGACAGTCAGAGATATCCTAACCAAACTTAACCCAACCCAACCTAACCTAACATAACCTAGCGAAGCATAACTCAACCTAACTTGCCACGGTCACTATTGCTCGCGCCCCAGAGTCGGGCAGAGTATAGTAGAGCAATGTAGAGCGCAGGAATTCAACAAATGGCAGCGCATATCACAAACGTCAAAGAAATCCTTACCGAAGCTTCTCAACCAAACATCACGAAACGTAATCCAACTCAGACTAACGTGCTGAGACCACTATTACTTGTCGCCCGAGAGCAAAGTAGAATGTAGTAGAGCACAGTACGTCACAGAAATCCCCCGCAAAGCCGTTTACACCACGAAAGTCAATGTAGACAATCCGAACCGAGTCGTACGTAACATACCCAAACGTAGCATAGGTCAGCCTATCATGACAAGGCCACTACTGCTGGCCTCCACGGAGACAAGCAAAATGTACTAGAGCACAGTAGACTGCAGAAACCCACCGCTTTGCAGTGAATAGCACAGGAGCCAAAGATATCATAATCACAGATTACCTTACTCAAAATAACGCGCCACAACCACTATTTCTCGAATCCCCAGGGCGGAGCCGAGTATTCTAGAGCAATTTAGAGTGCGGAAATCCACCGGATAGCAGTGTACGTTACAAAGGTCGAGATTATCCTAACCTGACCTGCCTAACCTATCCTATCCAAACGCAGCATAGCTGAACATAACGTGCCGCGACCGCTGCTGCTGGCATCCCCAGAGTCAAACAGGATACAGCTGTCGACAGTACATCACATAGATCCACCGAATAGCAGTGTAAACCACAATAGTCAGTGTAGCATATCCTAACGAAGCCAAACGTGGCATATCCAAACGTACCGAGGCTCAAAATAACCTAACGAGACCGCTATTGCCGGACACCGCGGAGACAAGCAGAATTTACCAGAGCACAGTATAACGCAGAAATCGACTGCATTGTAGTGAACAGCACAAAAGCCGCAGATACCCAAGCGTAACCTGACCTAACCTGACCTAGTGGAACTTACCATATTTCAGCATGACGTGCAGCGACCACTGCTCCTGGACAAACCATAGCGAAGCAGAATGTAGCAGAGCACTGTAGATTACTGGAATAAACCATATAAGAGTGTATATCACGAAAGTAAAAGCTATTCAAACCAAGCTCAGCCAAACCTAACTTAACCAAACATAACCTAACTCAAAGTAACGTGCTTCAGCGACCATTGCCCGAAACCGCAGGGTCGAGCAGAGTATAGTAGAGCAATGTGGAGCGCAGAAATCCACGGAATAGCAGTGCAAAGCAAAAAAGTCATAAAAATCCTAACCAAGCATTCCAAACCTACCCGAACGGAACGTAACATAACACGACCTGTCGTGCCGAGACCACAATAACTAGCCACAACAGAGTCACGCAGAGCATATTTGAGCGCAGTTGAGCGGAGAAGCCCACAGAATGGCATTAAATGGCGTAGAAGTCTTAGTCATTCTGCCTTAACATAACAAATCATGTTATACGCACACGTAGCATACCTAAGCCTAACGCGCCGAGACCACAATTGCTGGCCTCCCCAGAGGCAGGCAGAGCACACTAAAGCACACTAGAGCTCAGAAATCTACCGAATAGCAGCGAAGAGCGCAGAGGTCAGAGTAGCCTATCCTAACCCAGCCAAACGTAGCAAGACCAAACGATGCATAACTCAACGCTACATGACCTGACCACAATTGGTGTCCTCTACAAAGGCAAGCAGAATGTATCAGAGCACAGTAGAGCGTAGAAATCCACCGCATTACAGTGAATAGCACAAAGGCCGTATATATCCGATCCAAACCAGACCTGACCTAGCGTAAACGAGGGTAGCTTAGCTCAATATGACGTGAGGCGATTACTGCTCCTGTCCAACCCGTGAGCCATGCAGAATGTAGTGGAGCACAGTAGATCATGGAAACCCACGGAATAGCAGTGTAAAGCAAAAACGTCAAGGTAGTCTGTCCAAACGTATCCAAACGTAACATATCGAAACGCAACCTAACTCAACCTAACTCAACCTAACATGACTAGACAATTATAGCTGACCTCCACAGAGGCGGCTAGGGTGTACTAGAGCATAGCAGTGCGCATATATCCACCGCCATGCAGTGTATGGCGCAAAAGTCGAAGATATCCTAGCATAACCTGACCCAACCCAACATGACCAAACGTAGCGTAATTCAACAGAGCGTGCAGCGACCACTGCTGCCGGACTCCCCAGAGCCAGACAGAATACTGAAGAGCACACTAGATGACAGTGACCCGTCGGATAATGGTGTATGGAACGGAAGTCGAAGCCATCCTTACCAAACGTAGCCTAACATAATCTAATCAAACGAAACCTAACACAAACTGTCGTGCCGCGACCGCTATAGCACGCTACTCCAGGGTCGAGAAGAGCATAGTAGAGCAATGTTGAGCGCAGAAAGCCACCAAATAGCGGTGTGCAGCACAAAAGTCGAAGACATCCTAACAGAACCTTCCGAATCTGACCAAACGAAGCGTAACTTAACTCAACGTAACGTGTCGAGAACACTATTACCGGCAACCCCGGAGGGAAGCAGAACATATTGGACGGTAGTATGGCGCATAGATTCACCGAATGTCAGTGAATAGCACGAAGGTCTAAGACATTTTGTCATAACATAACCAAACCTGTCATATGCAAACGTAGTCTAACTACAACTAAAGCACCGATACAACTATTGCTGGCGTCACATACCCAAGCGGAGAATATTAGAACGCGGTAGAGCGCAAAAGTTGGATGATAGCAGTGTATAGTACAGAAGACTAAACTATCCTGTTCTAACCTGGCCAAACGTTACAAAACCAAACGTGGCGTAGCTCTACCTAACTGGCAGGTTACACAATTGCTGACATCCGCAGAGACAAGCAGAATGTCCTAGGGCACAGTAGAGCGCAGAAATCCGCCGCATGCCCGTGAATATCATAAGGGCCGTAGATATCTTAACCAAAGCATCCTAACCTAACTTAACGAAACGTAACATAACACAATCTAATGTGCAGCCAGCCCTGTTTCCGGTCTCCCCAGAGCCAAGCAGAATACAGAAGAGTACAGTAGATCATAGGAAACCGCCGGCTAATAGCGTATAGCACGAAGTCGAAGCCATCCCAAACAAACCTAACCTAACGTAACCTAACCGAACGTGGCCTAACTCAACTTAACGTTCCGCGACCACTATTGCTTGGCTAACCAGGGCCAAGCAGAGCATAGTAGAGCACATTAGAGCGCAGAGATCCGAGCAATAGCAGCTTATAGCGCAAAAGACAACGTAGCCTATCCTAAGCTGGCCAAACGTAACATAACCAAACGTAACCTAACTCAACCTAACATGACGGGACCAGAGTTGCTTGCCCCGCAAAGGAAAGCAGATTGTGTTTAAGCACAGTAGTGCGCAGAAGCCCACTTTATAGAAGTGAATTGCACAGAGCTGCAGGATGTCATTACCAAACCTGACCAAGCCTGACCTAACCAACCGTAGCGTATCTCAAAATTAAGTGCAGCGACCACTGCTCCTGGCCTTCCCATAGCAAAGCAGAATGTTGTAGACCACAGCAGATCACAGAAATATACCGAATAACAGTGTATAGCACGAAAGCCATAGCTACCCGAACATCACTTAGTCTAACCTAACCTAATCAAACGTAACCTAACTATAACTAACGTGCCGCAAACGCTATTGCTCGTCTCCGCAGGGTCCAGCAGAGTATAGTAGAGCAATGTGGAGCGCAGGAATACGCCGAATAGCAGTGTAAAGCAAAGAGTTAAAGAAATGCTGACCAAGCTTTCCTAACCTGCCCAAACGAAAGGTAACATAACTTAACCTAACGTGCTGAGACAAAAATTACTGGCCACCTCAGAGCAGTGCAGAGCATACGAGAATGCAGCAGTGCGCAGAAATCCACCGAATAGCATTGAATGGAAATAAAGTCAAATCTATTCTGTCCCAACATAACCAAACTTGTAATATGCAAACGTATCCTAACTAAAACCTAACTCGCCGAGATCACCGTTGCTGGCCTCTCCACAGCCAAGCAGAACAAATTAGGGCGCAGTAGGGCGCAGTGGGGCGCAGAAATCAGTCGACAGTGGTGTATAGCACAAAGGTCTGAACTATCTCATCCTGACCTCACCATACTTTACCGAACGCAGCATAGCTCAACCTAACTTGCCGAGACCACCATAGGTGGCCTGCACTGAACCATAGAGCATATACCAGAGCACAGCAGAGCGCAGAAGTCCAACGCATTGCACTGTATAGCACAATAGAATAAAATATCCTGACCTAACATGAACTAACGTAACCTACGCAAACGTAGTGTAGCCAAACGTAACGTGACGAGACCGATATTGCTGGCCTATCCGGCGCCAAGCAGTGCATGTTAGCGCAGAAATCTGCCACATTGCAGTGCACAGCACAAAAGACAGACATTTCCTGACACAGACCGTCCTTACCTCACCTACCCGAACGTAGTGTATCTAAACATAACATGGCGAAACAAATATTGTTGTCCTCCCCAGAGCCAGGCACACTACATTAGCGCCCATTACAGCGTAGGAATCTACCGAACAGCAATGAAGAGCGCAGAGGACAGAGTAGCCTATCCCAACCAAGCCAAACGTAACGTATCAATTCCTAACACAAACTAACATGAAGAGACCTCTACTGCTGACCTCACCAGAGCGAAGCAGAATATACTAGTGCACATTTGAGCGGAGAAATCCGCGGGCAGCAGTGTATAGCACAAAATTCTAAGCTATGCTACCCAAACCTCATCAAACGTAACATAACCAAACGTAGCGTAACCCAAGCCATCCAGCCGAGACAACTATCGTTGACCATCCCAGCGCTAAGCAGTATACACTTCGGCAGAGCAGAGCGCTAAAATCCAGCGCATAGAAATGTATCGCACAGTAGCCGTAGACATCATAACATAACCACTCTAATCTAATCTATCGAAACGTAACGTAACTCAAACTAACGTGCAAGGACAACTATTGCTGGCCTCGCCTAAACTTAACCTAACCTGATCCAACCAAGCGTAACCCAACTCAAACTAACGTGCCGCAACCGCTATTGCTCGACTCGCCAGAGCCAAGCAGAGTATTGTAGAGCATTGTAGAGCGCAGAAATCCACCGAATACAAGTGTATGTTGTAAAGTCGAGGATATCCTGTCATAACCTGGAGTAACCTAACCTAACCAAAAATATCATAACTGAACATAAATTGCCGCTGCCACTGCTCATGATATGCCTACAGCCAAGCAGCATACAGCAGAGCAGCGCAGATGGCAGGAATCCACCGAATAACAGTGCATAGCACGAAAATCAAATCTATCCTTACCAAACGTAGCCCAAACTAACATAGCCAAAAGTAACCTAACGCAAAGTAACGTGCCGAAAGTACTATTGAGCGCCTCCCCAGAGCGGGCAGAGTACAGTATAGCAATGTAGAGAGCAGAAATCTACTGAACACCAATGCATGGCGCAAAGGTCAAGGAAATCCTAATCATGCCTTCCTTTCCTACCCTAACGGAACGTAACATAACTCAATATAACGTGCCCATTCCACGTTTACTGGCCTCCCTAGAGCCAAGCAGAAAATATTAGAGCGCAGTAGAGGGCAAATATCGGTGTATAGCAGTGTATAGCACAGATGTCTATACTAACCTATCCTAACCTCACCACGACGTAATACGTCCAAGCGTGGCATTGCTCAACCTAACGTGCCGAGACAACTATTGCTGGCCTTGCTGCAGCCAAGCTGAAAATGCATGGGCGCAGTAGAGCGCAAAAATGGACCTAACAGCAGGCTATAGCGCTTAAGTCAAAGCAATGCTCTCCTAACCTAACCAAACGTAACATATCCGAACGTAACCTTACTCAACCTAACGTGCCGAGACTAGTGTTGCTGGCGTCCCCAGAGCCAAGCAGAGCACATTAGTGGTGACTAGAACGCAGAAATCTATAGAACCGCAGTGTATATCAGCATAGTCAAAGCTACGTAAGCATAACCCAAACCAGTTGAACACAACCAAATATAGCATAACACAACCTAATGTGCCGAGACCGCAATTGCTGCTCTCCGTAGAGCCAAGCAGGGAATACTAGAGCACAGTAGAGCGCAGGAATCCAGCAAATAGCAGTGCACAGCACAAAAGTTGAAGATAGTCTGACGAAACTTAGCCTCACCCTGCGTATCCGAACGAAAGCTGACCCATTACAACGTGCCGAGACCATCATTGGTGCCCTCACCAGAGCCAAGCAGGGTATACTAGAGCACAGTGGAACGCAGTAATCCACCGAATTGCAGCGTACAGCGCAAAAGATAAAGCTTTCCTGACACAACTTAGTCAAAACCAACCTGACCGAACGTATCCTCACTCAACATAACGTGCCGAGACAGCTATCTCAGCCCTCCCCAAAGGCTAGCTGAAAACATTAATGCACTGTAGGGAGCAGTAATCCATTGAATAGCAAGCTATGGCGCTGAAGTCAATGCTACCCTCTCCTAACATAACCAAACGTAACATAACCAAACGTGCCGCGACCAATATTTCTGCCCTCCGCATAGTCCACCGGAACACAGTAGTGTGGAGTAGAACGCAGAAATCCATAGAATCGCAGTGTATATCGGAAAAGTCAGAGTCACCCAAGCAGAACCCAAACAAAGAGAACATAACCAAACATAGCCTAACTCAACGTAACGTGCCGTTACCAATACTGCTGCCCTCCCCAGAGCCAAGCAGGGCATACTGGAGCGCAGTAGAATGTTGAAATCAACCGAAGAGCAGTCCACAGCACAAAAATTGAAGCAATTCTGACACAACTTATCCCAACCCAACCTCACAGAATGTAACCTGAATCAACGTAACGTGCCGAGATCACAATTGCTGGCCTTCCCAGGGACAAGCTGAAAATATTTCAGCACCACAGGGCGCGGAAATGCACCTAATAGTAGACTACAGCGCTGAAGATAAAGCTATCCCCTCCTAACCTAACTAATCGTTACATGACCAAACATAGCCTATCTCAAACTAACGCGCTGCGACCGCCATTGCTGGCCCTAACAGAGTGAAGCAGATCATGTTAGTGGAGAGTAGAACGCAGGAATCCATGTAATCGCGCTGTATATCTTGAAAGTTAAGGCTGCCCAACCCAACCCAAACCAATTGAACATGACCAAACATAACCTGACTATACCAAGCTTGCTGAGACCGCTGTTGCTGCCCTACCCGGAGCCAAGCAGAACATACTAGAGCACATTAGAGCCGTAAAGTGCACTGAATAGCAGAGCACAGCACGAAAGTTGAAGCCATCCATACCAAATGTAGCCCAACTCAACCTAACCGAACGTAGTCTGACACATCCTAACGTGCATAGGCCGCCCTTGCTGGTCTTGCCTGAGCCAAGCTGAAAATATTAGAGACCTGTAGGTGCAGGAATACACCATCTCCTAACCTAGCCAACCGTAGCATAACCAAACGTAACATATCTCACACCAACGTGACGCCAACACTATTGTTGCAATCCCCACAGCAGAGCAGAACGTTCCAGAGCCCAGTAGAGGGCAGAAATCCACAGAATAGCAGTGTACAGCACAAAAGTTAAAGCTATCATAACCGAACTTTGCCCAACCCGACCTAGCCGCACGTTACCTGACTCAACATAACGTACCGAGGCCACTGTTTCTGGCCTTCTCAGAGCCAAGCAGAAAATATTAAATCGCAGTAGGGAGCAGAAATCTAACTAATGGCAGACTGAAGCACTGAAGTCAAAGCCATCCCCTCCTAACCTAACCAAACGTAGCATAACCAAACATTACCCAACTCAACCAAACGTGACGCGAATACTATGGCTGGCCTTCCCAGAGTCAAGCGTAGCTGGTTAGTGGAGAGTCGAGCTGAGAAATCCTTATAACCGCGATGTTTATTAGAAAAGTCGAAGCTGCCCAAGCCTAACCCAAACCAACCGAACATAACCACACATAGCCAGACTCAACCTAACGAGCCGAAACAGCTACCGTTGCCATCCCAAGAGCCAAGCAGGACATACTAGAGCACAGTAGAGCGTAGAAATCCAGCGGATAGCTGTGTATAGCGCAAAAGTTGAAGATATCCTGACCAAACTTAGCCTGACTCAACCTAAGCGAACGAAACAACGCTCATCATGTCGTGCCGAGACCACCCTTGCTGGCTTTTGCCAGAGCCGGGCTGCAAATATTAAAGCAGTGTAGAGAGCAGAGACCCATCTAATAGTAGACGATGGCACTAATGTCAAAGCTATCCGATCTTAGTCCAACCGACCGTAACATAACTAAGCACAACATAACTCAAGCTAATGTGCAGGGACCGCTATTGCAGCCCTCCCCAGAGCCAAGCTGATCATACAAGAGCACAGTAGAGCCCAGAGACCCACCGAATAGCAGTGTATATCACAGAAGTCCAAGCCATCCTAACAAACCCTAACCTAGTGCAACCGAATCAGTGGAGGACTATCAAAACCTACCGTGACGCGACCACTATTGCTGGCCACCGGAGGGTCGAGCAGAGTATAGTAGAGCCACGTAGAGCGCACAAATCCACCGAAAGACTGTGTATAGCACAAAAGTCAAAGCTAACCTGTCCCAACATAACCAATCGTAACATGAACAAACGTTACATAGCATAGGGTAACACACAGAGACCACCGTTGCTCTCATTCACGAGACAAGCAGAGCATACTAAAGCGCGGCAGAGCGCAGAAGCCAACCGAATAGCAGTGCATAGCACAATAGTCAAAGCTACCCTATTCTAACCTCGCCAAGCCGTACCTAGACAAACGTGCCGTGACACAAAATAACGTGCCGCGGCCACGATTCCTGGCATCCCCGTAGAAAATCAGCGTGTGATAGTGCACAGTAGAGCGCAAAAGTCAATAGTACTGCAGCGTGTATCGCAGAAGCCAAGGTTGCTCTAACCTAATCCAAAGGAACCTAACCTAACCAAACGTTACCTAACTCAACCTATCGTGCCGCGTCCACTGTTGCTGGCGCCCCCAGAGCCATGCGGAACGTTTTAGAGGAGTGCAGAGCGCAGAAATGCATAATGTCTCAGTGTACAGCCGGAAAGTCGTTGATATTCAGACCTAACACAGACCAACGTAACCTAACCAAACGTAACATAGCTCATCCTAACGTGCCGAGACCACTATTGCTGGCCTCCCGCGAGCCGGGCAGTGCATGGTAGAGCAATTTATAGCGCAGGAATCCACCGAAGTGCAGTGTATAGCACAAAAGCAAAGATACCCTAACCAAACCTAACCAAACCCAGCCAAGAGAAACGCAACCAAGCTCAACCGAACGTGCCGAGACCACTATTGCTGGTCTCCGCAGAACAATATAGAACATATTAAAGCTGAGAAGAGCGCAGCAATCCGTAGAATCGCTGAAGCGCAATAGCCGAAGCTATCCTCTCCTAACATAAGCAAACGTTACATAGCCAAACGTAGGCAATCTCTACATAACGTGCGGATACCACAATTACTTCACCCTCGAGATCCTAGCAGAATATACTGGGGCAAAGGAGATCGTATTAATCCACCGCATTGCAGTGTATAGCACAAAAGACAAAGGTATCCGACCCTAACTTTACAAAACACATCATAACCAAACGTAACATAACTCAACCTAGCGTGCCTGGACCACCATTGCCGTCCTCCCCAGAGCCAAGCAGAGCATATTAGAGGAGAGTAGAACGCAGTGGAGCATTAGAGTAGAGCACAGCAGAGGGAAGGTATCCACCGAATAACAGTGTGTAACACGTAAATCATAGTTATCCTGACGAAGCATCACCTAACCTAACCTTGCCGACCGTGACACAACCAAAACAAATGTGCCGCGAACACTATTGCTGGCATTCGCACAGTCGAGTAGGGTACAGTATGGCATCGAAGAGCGCACAAATCCTCCGGATAGCAGTGTATAGCACAAAAGTCAAAGCTATTCTGTGCTAACCTGACCAAGCGCAACGCAAGCAAACGCTGCCTAACTCATACTAACGTGCCGAGACCACCATTGCCGTCCTCCCCAGAGCCAAGCAGAGCATATTAGAGGAGAGTAGAACGCAGTGGTCCATAGAATGGCAGTGTGTAGCACGAAAGTCGACAACATCCTTACCTAACCAAAAGACCTGACCTAAACGGAAGTAACATATGTCAACCTAACGCGCCGCGGCCAAAATTTCTGGCTTTCCCAGATCAAAGCTGGGAGCATTGCTTCGAAGTAGGGGGCATAAGTCCGCCGAATAGCAGTATATAGCATAAAAGTCCAAGCTACCATGTCCTAACCTGACCAAACGTAACTTAGCCAAACGTAGCGTACCCCAACATGTGGTGCCACGACCGCTATTGCTGGCCGCGCGAGAGCCAAGCGCAGTATAGCAGAGCAATGTAGGACGCTGTAATCGACCGAGTGGCAGGGTATAGCACAATAGTCACAGCTATCCCAACAAAACCTGACCAAACCTAGCCAACACAACCTGATCATAGTTCAACCAAACTTGCCGAGACATCTACACCTGGCGTCCCCAGACGCAGGCAGAGTGCGATAGCGCACGGTATTGCGCAGATGTCCATAGAATGGCAGTGCGTTGGACAAAAGTCAAAGCTATGCTAATCTAACGCGACGTAACTTAACCCAACCGAACGTACTCTAACTCAAATTAACGTGCCGCCGCCACTATGTCTGTACACCCGAGAGTCGAGCAGAGTATAGTAGAACAATGCAGGGCGCAGAAATCCCCCGAAGAGCAGTGTGGAGCACAAGAGCCTAAGATGTCCTCTCCTAACCAAATCGAGCGTGACATAACCGGAAGCAACGTAACTCAAACTAGCTTGAAGACACGTCTATTGCTGTCCACGCCAGAGCCAAGCAGAGTATACTAGAACACTGTGGAGCGCAGGAATCAGCCGAATGCTGCGTACACCACGTAAGTCAGAGCTATCCAAGCCTAGGCCGGACTAACATAGCCTAACGAAACGTAGCCTAACTCAATCTAACATACCGAGACCTCTATTATTGTCCTCCACATAGACGAGCAGAATACAGTGGAGCAACGTGGAGCACAGAAATACACCGGATACCAGCGCATAGCACAAAAATCAATAAGATTCTGATCCAACATAACCAAACGTAACATAATCATGCGTCACGTAACTCAACATATCGCGTCACTACCACGATTGCTGGCACGTCCAGAGTCGAGCAAGATAGAGTAGAGCACAGCGCGGCTCAGAAATCCACCGAATAGCAGTGAATATCACGAAAGTCAAATCTATCCAGACATAACAGGAACTAACATAACCCAACGCAACGTAGAATAGCTCAAACTATCGTGCCGAGACCACTATTCCTGGGCTCCCCAGTGCAAAGCAGAGCCTATTTGGTCAGAGTAGAGGGAAGAAATCCACTGTTTAGCAGTGTACAGCACCAATGTCAAAGCTTCCTATCCTAACATAAACAAACCTAACATAACCAAACGCAGCCTAACTCAACATAACGTGTCGAGACTACCCTTACAGGCCACTCCAGAGCCAACTAGATCATATTAGAGCAATGTGGATGGCAGAAATCCACCGAATTCCAGTGCATAGCACAAGGTAGAAACTATTCTAACCAAACTTGTCCTAACCTAACCTAACAGAACGTAACCTATCTCAACATAAGGTGCCGAAACCACGATTGCTGGCATCCACAGAGCCAAGCAGAACGTATTACTGGATAGTAGAACGCAGAAATCCATAGAATTACAGCGTGTATCGGAAAAGCCTAAGCTACGCACGCCTAACCCGGGCCATGTTGTCCCAGCCGAACATAGCTTAACGCAACATATCCTACCGCCAACACTATTGCTGGGCTCCTCGCGGTCAAGCAGAACATATTAGGGACAGTAGAGCGTAGGAGCCCACCGTGTACCAGTGTATACCACGAAAGTCACATCTATCCGAGTCTAACCAATGATAACGTAACGTAGACAAACGCAGCCTGCACAACATGACGGTTCGAGGCCACTATTAGTGACATTCACAGGGTCGAGCAGTGTATAGTGGTGCAACGCATGGCGTACAAATCCAACAAACAGCAGTGCCAAGCACAAAAGCCGAAGCTACCTTATCCTAACATAACCGAACGCGACAAAACCAAACGCAATGTGTCTCAGCACAACTTGCCGAGAGCACTGCTGCTGGTCTCCCCGTAGCCAAGCAGAATATACTAGAGCACATTAGGGCGTGGAAGTCCACCGAATAGCAGTGTATAGCACATGCGTCGGAGCCATCCTAACCAAACTTAGCCTACCATAACCGAAAAAAGTCGAAGCCATCCTGACCAAACTTAACCTAACCTAACGTAGACGAACGCAACCTTGCACAACCAAACCCGACACGACCGCTGTTGTTAGCAGTGCAATGCAGAGCGCAAATGCTTGCATTGCAATGCAGGGCGCAGATATCGACCGAATAGCAGTGTATAGCACAAAGGTCGAACCTATCCTAACCAAGCCATTCCTAACCGAGCCAGGCCAAGCGTAACATAACTCAACCCAACCTGCCGAGACCACTATTGCTGGCCACCATAGAGCCAAGCAGAACATATTAGAGCTCTGTATAACGCAGAAATCCACCGCATAGCAGTGTACAGACAAAAGGCAAATCTATCCCGTCATAACCTAGCCAAGCATTACCTAACCAAACGTAACATAACTCTACCTAACGTGCCGCGGCCACTAATCCTGACGTCCGCGGAAACAGGCAGAGTGTTGCAGCTCACAATATGGAGCAGAGGTCCATAGAATTGCATGGAGTAGCATAAAAGTTATAGCTAACGCAGCCTAACCAAGCGCAACCTAATTAATAGAAGCGAAACATAGCGCAGTTGAAGTGCCGCGACCACTATGACTGGCCTCCCATGAGACAAGCTGAACATATTAGAGGAAAGTAGAGCGCAGGAGTCCATAGAATCAATGTGCATAGCACTATTGTAGGAGCTGCCCCAACCTAACGTAGACAAACGTAACACGACCGAACGTAGCTAATCTCAACATAACGTGCCGAAACCATTATTGCCTGCCTCCACAGCGCCAAGCGGGATATGCTAGACGAGGGTGCAACGCATAAATCCTCCGAAAAACAGTCTACACCTCGTAAGCAAAGGCTATTCAAACATAACCGTGACTAACATATCCTAACCAAGCGTAGCCTAACTAAACCTGAGGTGCCGAGATCACTGTTACTGGCCTCGCCATAGTCGAGCAGAGTATATTATAGCAAAGCATTGCGCAGAAATCCACCGGACAGCAGTGTATAACACAAAAGTCGATCCTTTCCTATCCTATCCTATCCAAATGTAACATAACTGAACGTAGCCTAACGTAACCTTATGTGGCGAAACCACTATAACTGTCCGCCCAGAGCCGAGCGGAGCATAGTAGAACAACGAAATCCTCCGGATAGCAGTGTATAGCACAAAGGTGAACATTATCTTATCCTAACCTGTCCAAACTTAATACAACCAGACGTAACATAAAGAAACACAACGTGCCTGAACCACAATTGCTGGCTTCCGAAGGAACAAGCAGAATATACTTGAGCACAGTAGAGCGCAGAAAGCCACCAGACGGCAGTGTATAGCACAAAAGTCGGAGAAATCCTAAACTAACCTAACCTAGCCCAACCTAACCAAATGTAGGCAGACTGAACTTAAAGTGCTGCGACCGCTATTGCCGGTCATCCCAGCCTCGAGCAAAGGTTATTAGAGCACAGTAGAGAGCGGAAATCAACGGAATAACGGTGTATACCACGAAAGCCGTATCTAGCCAAATGTAACAAAGGCAAATTATCCTAGCCAAACGTAGCATAACGCAACTAAATGTGCCGCGACCCATATTGCTGGCCTCCCTAGAACCCAGCAGAACATATTAGAGGAAGGTATAGAGCCGAAATCCACAGAATGACAATGCACAGCAGGAAAGTCAAAGGTACCCTAACCTAACCCAGACTGACCTAGCCTAACTGAGCGTAACATAACTCAACCTATAACGTCCCGAGACCACTATTGCTGGCCTCCCCAGAGACACGTGGAGCATATTAGAGCACAGCAGAGCGAAGAAATCGACCGCATTGCAGTGTTCAGCGCAAAAGTCAGAGACATGCTGACCAAACCTAGTCTAACCTAACCTAGAGGAACGTACCGCAACCAATCGCGTCACGACCACTATTGCTGGCCACCACAGGGGCGGGCAGAGTATAGTAGAGCGATGTAGAGCACAGAATTTCTCTGAATAGCAGGGTATGGCACAAAATTCAACGTTATCCACTCCTAACTTAACCAAACGTAGCCTAAGTCAATGTAACGTGACGAGCCTGCTATTGTTGGCCTCCCGAGAACGATGCAGAGCATATTAGAGCAATGTAAAGAGCAGAAATCCGCCGAAATGCAGTGCACAGCACAAAAGTAGAAGATAACCTAACCAAACGGCCTAACATGTCCTTAGCGAGCGCAACGTATCTCAATGAAACGTGGCGAGACCCCTGTTGCTGGGCATCCCACCGCCAAGGTGAACATTCTAGAGCACTTTAGATCGCTGATATTCGCCGAATAGCAGTTTATAGCGCAAAAGTCAAGGCCATCCTTGCCTAAACGTGTCAAACATAACATAACCAACCGTAACCAAACCAAACCTAACGGACCTAGACCACTATTGCTGAGCTCCCCACGGAAAGCAGAACACATTATAGCACAACAGAGAGCAGAATTCTACCGAATAACAGTTTATAACACGAATGTCAAAGGAATCCAAACATAACGCAACGTAACATTACCTACCCGAACGTATCCAAACACAACCGAACGTGCCTGGACGACTGTTGCTAGTCTCTCGATTGTCGGGCAGAGCATAGTAGATCGTTGTAGAGCGCAGAAATCCACCGAATAGCAGTGCATAGCACAGAAGTCGAGGCTATCCGTTCCAAACCTATCCAAACGTAAAATCAGCAGACGTAACGTAACCCAAACTTAAGTGCCACGACCGCTATTGCTGACCTCACGAAAACTAAGCGGAGTATAGCAAAGCAATGTAGAGCGCTGACATCTACCGAGCCGCAGTGTACATCACAAAAGTGAAATATATCCTAACCAAACATACCCGAACCTAACCCAATCAAACGTAACATAACCCAACCTAACGTGCCGAAGGCAATAGTCCTGGCGTCCACGGAGACAAGCAGAGTGTGGAAGCTCACAGAAGAGCGCAGAGGTCCATAGAATAGCAGTGTGTAGCACAAAAGTCTAAGCTGTTGTAACCTAACACAACGTCACCTAACATGGCAGAGCGTCATCCTACTTATCCTATCGTGACGCTACCACTATTGCTGGCCTCCCCTGTGTCGAGCGGAGCATGGTAGAGCAATAAAGAGCGCAGGGATACACCGAATAGCAGTATATAGCGCAAGAGTCTAATCTATCCTATACTATGCTAGCCGAACGTAACGTGAACAAACGTAACACAACCCTTCCTAACGTGCCGAGAACACAATTGCAGCCTCCCTCAGGCCCAAGCAGAACATATTGCAGGAGAGTAGTGCACATAGGTCCATAGGATCGCAGTGCATAGCAAAATAGTCGAAGCTACCCTATCCCAACATAGCCACACGTGACATAACAGAACGTTGCTTAACACAACCTAAAGCACCGAGGCCGCTAACGCCTGCATCCCCAGAGCCAAGCAGAATATACTCAAGCACATTAGAGCAGAGTAATCCACCGCATTGGAATGTGTAGCAGAAAAGTCAAAGATAACCTAATCTAACCTGTGCGAACCCTACCCAGGCGAACGTATCCTAATGAAACGTAACGTACCGAGAAAGCTATTGCTGGACCCCCAGAGACGTGCAGAGAATAGTAGGGCATTGTGTATTGTAGAAACAGACCAAATAGCAATGTACACCGCAAAAGTCAAAGATAACCTAATCTAACCAAACATAGGCTAGTTAATCCTAACGAGGCGATACCTCTACTGCTGGTCTCCCGCGAACCAAGCAGAACACATTACAGCACAGTAGGGCGGAGAAATCCAACGAATAGCAGTATGTAGCGCAAGAGTCATAGGTATCCTATCCTAACCTAGCAAAGCAGAGAAGTCGAAGATACACGGACCTAACCCAAACTAACGTTTTCTAACCTGACATAGCAGGCTCAACATAATGTGCCTCGGCCTGTATTGCCGGCCTCCCCAGGGTCTAGCAGGACATATCAGAGGAGAGTAGGGCGCTGAAATCCTTAGAAGCGCAAAGCACAGCAGAAAAGTCAAAGTTACATTATCCTAACTTAACCATACGTGACGGAAGCAAACGTAACCTAACTCAACCTAACGTGCCTAGACCACAATTGCTGGAACCCCCACCGCAAAGCAGTGCATATTAGAGGAGAGTAGAGCACAGAAGTCCATAGAATGTCGGTGCATAACACAAAAGTTGAAGATTTTCGAAACGAACCCAAAGGTACTTTGCCTAACGAGACGTAACTTTAAACAACTTAAGGCGCCGTAGCCGCAACTACTGGCTTCCAGAGAGCAAGGAGGAGAGTATTTGATCACAGCAGAGCGCAGAAATACACCAAATAGCAGCGTATTTCAATAAAGTAAAAGCTATCCCAACCGAACATGATCAAACCTAGCCTAACCAAGCGTATCATGACTCAACCTAACTTGCCGCGACCATCATACCTGGCGTCAAAGGGACAAGCAGAGCGTGATAGCGCACAGTAGAGCGCAGAAGACCAGAGAATAGCAGTGTGTAGCACAAAAGTCAGAGCTGTCCCAACCTAACCTAACATAATCTGACCAAGCCAAACGAAATAGAAAACAACCTAACGTGCCGCGACAACTATTGCTGACCCTCCGAGTGTTGAGCAGAATATAGTAGGGCAATGTAGAGCGCAGATATCCACCGAAAAGCAATGTATAGCGCAAAAGTCAGCGGTACCCTAACCAAATAGAAGCAAACGTTACCTAACCTGACATTGACAAACTCAACATGACGTGCCACGACCACTATTCATGGCAGCCGCAGGGCCAAGCGCATTAGAGTAGAGGACATTAGAGGGCAGGCATCCACGGAATAACAGTGTATAGCACGTAAGTCATAGCTATGCGAACCAAACATAACCTAACCTAAAACAGCCGACCTTAACAAAACTCTACCTAATGTGCTACGACCACTATACTTAGCGACCCCGGAGACAGGCAGATTGTGATAGCGCAATATATAGCGCAGAGGTCCATAGGAAAGCAGTGTGTATCTCAAAATTCTAAGTTGTCCCGAACTAATCCAGCGTAACCTAACGAAACCAAGTGTAATCTATATCAACCCAACATTCCGCGAACACCATGTCTTGCATTTCCAGAGTCATGCAGAGCATATCAGACGAGAGTATGGCGCAGAAATCCACAGAATCGCTGCGTGTAGCGGAAAAGACAATGTTGTCCAAAGCCAACCCATGCTAACCTAAACCAACCAAACCTAGTCTAGCACATCCGAGCATGCAGCCGCCACATTTTCTAGCTTCCCCAGATCCAAACAGAACGCACCAGAGCTCTGCAGTGCGCTCGAATCCACCGAACAGGAGTGTACGGCGCAGAAGTTAAATCCACACAAACCACGATTGCTGGCATCCACAGAGCCAAGCAGAACGTATTACTGGATAGTAGAACGCAGAAATCCATAGAATTACAGCGTGTATCGGAAAAGCCTAAGCTACGCACGCCTAACCCGGGCCATGTTGTCCCAGCCGAACATAGCCTAACGCAACATATCCTACCGCCAACACTATTGCTGGGCTCCTCGCGCTCAAGCAGAACATATTAGGGACAGTAGAGCGTAGGAGCCCACCGTGTACCAGTGTATACCACGAAAGTCACATCTATCCGAGTCTAACCAATGATAACGTAACGCAGACAAACGCAGCCTGCACAACATGACGGTTCGAGGCCACTATTAGTGACATTCACAGGGTCGAGCAGTGTATAGTGGTGCAACGCATGGCGTACAAATCCAACAAACAGCAGTGCCAAGCACAAAAGCCGAAGCTACCTTATCCTAACATAACCGAACGCGACAAAACCAAACGCAATGTGTCTCAGCACAACTTGCCGAGAGCACTGCTGCTGGTCTCCCCGTAGCCAAGCAGAATATACTAGAGCACATTAGAGCGTGGAAGTCCACCGAATAGCAGTGTATAGCACATGCGTCGGAGCCATCCTAACCAAACTTAGCCTACCACAACCGAAGCAAGGGTAACGTAACACAGCCAAACGTGCCTCCACCGCAATTGCTTACACCCCAGCGCCAAGCGGAGTACGTTAGAGCACTGCAGTGCGCAGAAATCCACAGAACATCCGTGTATACCGCAATAGCCAACGCAATGCTATCCCAACCTAACCAAACGTAACCTAACCAAGCGTAGCGTAACTCGACCTTTCGTGCCGTGTCCACAATTTCTGTCCTTCACGGCGCCAAGCAGAGCTAATTATAGCACAGTGGAGCCCAGAAATCCGCCGAATATCATTGTATAGAACAAAAGTCGAAGCCATCCTGACCAAACTTAACCTAACCTAACGTAGACGAACGCAACCTTGCACAACCAAACCCGACACGACCGCTGTTGTTAGCAGTGCAATGCAGAGCGCAAATGCTTAACTTAAAGTGCTGCGACCGCTATTGCCGGTCATCCCAGCCTCGAGCAAAGTTTATTAGAGCACAGTAGAGAGCGGAAATCAACGGAATAACGGTGTATACCACGAAAGCCGTATCTAGCCAAATGTAACAAAGGCAAATTATCCTAGCCAAACGTAGCATAACGCAACTAAATGTGCCGCGACCCATATTGCTGGCCTCCCTAGAACCCAGCAGAACATATTAGAGGAAGGTATAGAGCCGAAATCCACAGAATGACAATGCACAGCAGGAAAGTCAAAGGTACCCTAACCTAACCCAGACTGACCTAGCCTAACTGAGCGTAACATAACTCAACCTATAACGTCCCGAGACCACTATTGCTGGCCTCCCCAGAGACACGTGGAGCATATTAGAGCACAGCAGAGCGAAGAAATCGACCGCATTGCAGTGTTCAGCGCAAAAGTCAGAGACATGCTGACCAAACCTAGTCTAACCTAACCTAGAGGAACGTACCGCAACCAATCGCGTCACGACCACTATTGCTGGCCACCACAGGGGCGGGCAGAGTATAGTAGAGCGATGTAGAGCACAGAATTTCTCTGAATAGCAGGGTATGGCACAAAATTCAACGTTATCCACTCCTAACTTAACCAAACGTAGCCTAAGTCAATGTAACGTGACGAGCCTGCTATTGTTGGCCTCCCGAGAACGATGCAGAGCATATTAGAGCAATGTAAAGAGCAGAAATCCGCCGAAATGCAGTGCACAGCACAAAAGTAGAAGATAACCTAACCAAACGGCCTAACATGTCCTTAGCGAGCGCAACGTATCTCAATGAAACGTGGCGAGACCCCTGTTGCTGGGCATCCCACCGCCAAGGTGAACATTCTAGAGCACTTTAGATCGCTGATATTCGCCGAATAGCAGTTTATAGCGCAAAAGTCAAGGCCATCCTTGCCTAAACGTGTCAAACATAACATAACCAACCGTAACCAAACCAAACCTAACGGACCTAGACCACTATTGCTGAGCTCCCCACGGAAAGCAGAACACATTATAGCACAACAGAGAGCAGAATTCTACCGAATAACAGTTTATAACACGAATGTCAAAGGAATCCAAACATAACGCAACGTAACATTACCTACCCGAACGTATCCAAACACAACCGAACGTGCCTGGACGACTGTTGCTAGTCTCTCGATTGTCGGGCAGAGCATAGTAGATCGTTGTAGAGCGCAGAAATCCACCGAATAGCAGTGCATAGCACAGAAGTCGAGGCTATCCGTTCCAAACCTATCCAAACGTAAAATCAGCAGACGTAACGTAACCCAAACTTAAGTGCCACGACCGCTATTGCTGACCTCACGAAAACTAAGCGGAGTATAGCAAAGCAATGTAGAGCGCTGACATCTACCGAGCCGCAGTGTACATCACAAAAGTGAAATATATCCTAACCAAACATACCCGAACCTAACCCAATCAAACGTAACATAACCCAACCTAACGTGCCGAAGGCAATAGTCCTGGCGTCCACGGAGACAAGCAGAGTGTGGAAGCTCACAGAAGAGCGCAGAGGTCCATAGAATAGCAGTGTGTAGCACAAAAGTCTAAGCTGTTGTAACCTAACACAACGTCACCTAACATGGCAGAGCGTAATCCTACTTATCCTATCGTGACGCTACCACTATTGCTGGCCTCCCCTGTGTCGAGCGGAGCATGGTAGAGCAATAAAGAGCGCAGGGATACACCGAATAGCAGTATATAGCGCAAGAGTCTAATCTATCCTATACTATGCTAGCCGAACGTAACGTGAACAAACGTAACACAACCCTTCCTAACGTGCCGAGAACACAATTGCAGCCTCCCTCAGGCCCAAGCAGAACATATTGCAGGAGAGTAGTGCACATAGGTCCATAGGATCGCAGTGCATAGCAAAATAGTCGAAGCTACCCTATCCCAACATAGCCACACGTGACATAACAGAACGTTGCTTAACACAACCTAAAGCACCGAGGCCGCTAACGCCTGCATCCCCAGAGCCAAGCAGAATATACTCATGCACATTAGAGCAGAGTAATCCACCGCATTGGAATGTGTAGCAGAAAAGTCAAAGATAACCTAATCTAACCTGTGCGAACCCTACCCAGGCGAACGTATCCTAATGAAACGTAACGTACCGAGAAAGCTATTGCTGGACCCCCAGAGACGTGCAGAGAATAGTAGGGCATTGTGTATTGTAGAAACAGACCAAATAGCAATGTACACCGCAAAAGTCAAAGATAACCTAATCTAACCAAACATAGGCTAGTTAATCCTAACGAGGCGATACCTCTACTGCTGGTCTCCCGCGAACCAAGCAGAACACATTACAGCACAGTAGGGCGGAGAAATCCAACGAATAGCAGTATGTAGCGCAAGAGTCATAGGTATCCTATCCTAACCTAGCAAAGCAGAGAAGTCGAAGATACACGGACCTAACCCAAACTAACGTTTTCTAACCTGACATAGCAGGCTCAACATAATGTGCCTCGGCCTGTATTGCCGGCCTCCCCAGGGTCTAGCAGGACATATCAGAGGAGAGTAGGGCGCTGAAATCCTTAGAAGCGCAAAGCACAGCAGAAAAGTCAAAGTTACATTATCCTAACTTAACCATACGTGACGGAAGCAAACGTAACCTAACTCAACCTAACGTGCCTAGACCACAATTGCTGGAACCCCCACCGCAAAGCAGTGCATATTAGAGGAGAGTAGAGCACAGAAGTCCATAGAATGTCGGTGCATAACACAAAAGTTGAAGATTTTCGAAACGAACCCAAAGGTACTTTGCCTAACGAGACGTAACTTTAAACAACTTAAGGCGCCGTAGCCGCAACTACTGGCTTCCAGAGAGCAAGGAGGAGAGTATTTGATCACAGCAGAGCGCAGAAATACACCAAATAGCAGCGTATTTCAATAAAGTAAAAGCTATCCCAACCGAACATGATCAAACCTAGCCTAACCAAGCGTATCATGACTCAACCTAACTTGCCGCGACCATCATACCTGGCGTCAAAGGGACAAGCAGAGCGTGATAGCGCACAGTAGAGCGCAGAAGACCAGAGAATAGCAGTGTGTAGCACAAAAGTCAGAGCTGTCCCAACCTAACCTAACATAATCTGACCAAGCCAAACGAAATAGAAAACAACCTAACGTGCCGCGACAACTATTGCTGACCCTCCGAGTGTTGAGCAGAATATAGTAGGGCAATGTAGAGCGCAGATATCCACCGAAAAGCAATGTATAGCGCAAAAGTCAGCGGTACCCTAACCAAATAGAAGCAAACGTTACCTAACCTGACATTGACAAACTCAACATGACGTGCCACGACCACTATTCATGGCAGCCGCAGGGCCAAGCGCATTAGAGTAGAGGACATTAGAGGGCAGGCATCCACGGAATAACAGTGTATAGCACGTAAGTCATAGCTATGCGAACCAAACATAACCTAACCTAAAACAGCCGACCTTAACAAAACTCTACCTAATGTGCTACGACCACTATACTTAGCGACCCCGGAGACAGGCAGATTGTGATAGCGCAATATATAGCGCAGAGGTCCATAGGAAAGCAGTGTGTATCTCAAAATTCTAAGTTGTCCCGAACTAATCCAGCGTAACCTAACGAATCCAAGTGTAATCTATATCAATCCAACATTCCGCGAACACCATGTCTTGCATTTCCAGAGTCATGCAGAGCATATCAGACGAGAGTATGGCGCAGAAATCCACAGAATCGCTGCGTGTAGCGGAAAAGACAATGTTGTCCAAAGCCAACCCATGCTAACCTAAACCAACCAAACCTAGTCTAGCACATCCGAGCATGCAGCCGCCACATTTTCTAGCTTCCCCAGATCCAAACAGAACGCACCAGAGCTCTGCAGTGCGCTCGAATCCACCGAACAGGAGTGTACGGCGCAGAAGTTAAATCCACACATTACTAACCTAACAAATTGTAACATAACCATACGTAACTGAGCACAAAGTAACAGGCCGAGACCACCGATCCTGTCCTCCCAGAGCCAAGCAGAGCATATTAGTGCACGGCGGAGCGTAGAAATCCACCGAATATCGGTGTATGGTACAAACGTCAAGGCCGCCCTGACCAAACCTAGCCTACCCTAACAAAGCCAAATATAACCTGACTCAACCAAACGTGCCACAACCACTATTGCTGACATCCCCACAGACAATTGGAGTCCAGTAGAGCAGTGCAGATTGCAGAAATCGAACGAATAGCGGCTTTTAGCACAGAAGACAAAGCCACCCTAACCAAACTTAACCTACCCTAACGAAACCAAACGTAACCTATCACACACGAACGTGCCACGAGCGCTACTGCTCTCCTACCCACAGAGAAGCAGAGACTAGTAGGGCAATGCAGAGCGAATGGATCCCCCGAAAAGCAGCTTATAGCGCAAAAATCAAATCTACCCAGTCCTAACCTATCCAAACTCAATAAAAGCAAACGTAACCTGACATAATCTAACGTGCCGAGACCACTGCTGGTCTCCCTAGAGACAAGCGGCATATACTGGGGCACAGTAGAGCGCAGAATTCCACCAAATAGCAGTGTATATCGCAAAAGTCAGAGGAGCCCTAACCTAACATGATCTAACGCAGACCAACCAAACCTAACGTGCCGAGTAAACTATTGCCGCCTTTCCCATCGCCATGCAGAGTGCAGTAAAGTCAAAGCTACACGTACTTGACCCAAACAGGCATAACCCATCCAAACGTGACCTATCGAAAACAAATTTGCCGCGGCCACTATTTCTCGAATTCCCAGAGCTAGGCAGGATATATTAGTCCAGAGTAGACCGCAGAATTCCACCGAATAGTAGTGTACATCACAAAAGTCAAAGCTACCCTGTGCGAACCTAACCAATCCTAACATAACCTAACCAACCAAACGTAACGTAACTCAACATTCCTGGCCATGACCACTATTACTGCCTTCCTAGAGTGGAGCAGAGTATAGTAGAGCAACTAGGAACGCTGGTGTCCACCGAATAGCTGTGTATAGCAAAAAAAAGTCAAAGCTACCCATTCCTAACCTGACCAAGCGTAACCTAACCAAACGCAGCCTATCTCAACCTAACGTGCCGAAACCACTATGGCTGGCATCCCCAGAGCCATGCAGAGCATATTAGTGCACGGTGGAGCGCAGAAATCCACCGAATAGAAGTATTTAGCGCAAAAGTCAAAGCTATCCTGTCCTAACCTAACCAAACGTGACATATCCAAGCGCAACATAATCCAACCAAACGTGCCTAGACCATTATTGCAGGCATCCGCATCACTTAGCAGAACGTATCAGAGGAGAGTAGGGCGCAGATGACCATAGAATGGCGGTGTGTAGTAGAAAAGTCAAATACACACTAACCTGAAAACTAGCCTAACCTAATCAAACGTTACCTGACCCAAGGTGACGTGCCGAGACCACCATGATTGGACATTCAAGAGCCGAGCTAAACCTATTAGGGCGTAGTAGAGTGCAGAAATCCGCCGAATAGCATAGTGCATAGTGCATAGTGTGTATAACGAAGGTCAATGCCACGTGAACCAAACTTAACCTGACCTAACATGAACGAGCGTAACATATCTTAACATGACTTGACGGGACCTCACTTGCTGGCCTCTACAGAGCCAAGCAGAATATATTAGAGTACAGTAGAGCGCAGAAATCCGCAGTATACCAGTGTATAGCACAAAAGCCCACTCTAATCTCTCCCAACCATTCCAAACGTAACGTAACTAAACGCAACATAACTCTGCACAACTTACCGAGAACACTACTCCCGGCCAACCCCAGAGTCATGCAGAGAATAATAGATCGCAGTAGAAAGCATAAATGAAAATAATAGCAGCTTACGGCACGAATGTCACTGGTATCTTAACCAAACCAGATCAAAGCGAACCTAACTAAACGTAGCATAAGTGAACCTAACCTGCCGCGACCACTATTGCTGGCTTTCCCAGGGGCAAACAGAATATGATAGAGCGCAGTAGAGCACAGTAGTCGATAGAATTGCTGTGTGTACCGCAAATGTCGTAGCTATCTCGTCCTAACCCCACGTAACCCGGCCTAACCGAACGTAACCTAATCCAACCGGAAGTGCCGCTACCACTACTGCTGACCTCCGCAGGGCCATTCAGAACCTATTAGAGCGGAGTAGAGCGGAGAAATCCGTAGAACAGCAGTGTACAGCAGAAAAACAAAAGATACCCAAACCTAAATCAAACTAACATATTGTAACCCGATATTGCCAACCCCAACATAACGTGCCGCGACCACTATTGCTGGCTTCAACAGGGAACGCGGATAAGAGTAGAGCACAGTAGAGGGCAGAAATCTACTAAATTCCGTGCATAGGACGAATGTCGAAGCTATGCTAACCAAACTTGGCCGAACCCAACCTAAACGAACGTAACCTGACTCAACCAAACATGACACGACAACCACTGCTAGCCTCCCGCGAGTCGGGAAGAGAATATTATATCACGGCAGAGGGCAGGTGTGTAACGTATAGCAGTGTATAACGCAAAACTCAAATCCATCCTAACAAACCAGACATAACCTAACCTAACCGAACGTAGAATAACTAAACGTAACGTGTCGAGACCTCTATTCCTGGCCTCCCCAGAGCCAAGCTGAATTTATTAGAGAACAGTACAGCACACAGGTCCTTAGAATATCTGTGTTGAGCACATAAGTCGAAGCCACCCTAACCCAACACAACGTAACCTAACCAAACTTGACCACCGAATAGCTCTCTACAGCAGAAAAGTTAAAGCTACCCTAACCAAACATTGCCTAATGCTACACAACCGAACCTAACTTGATCCAACGTAACGTGTCGAGACCAGTATTGGTGTCCTTCCCACAGCAAGCTGAAAATATTGGAGCACTCTAGGGCGCAGAAATACACCTAATAGCAGACTATAACCCTAAACACAAAGCAATCTTCTCCTAACCTAACCAATTGCAACATAACCAAACGTAATCTTACAAAACCTTACGTGCACAGATCACTATTGCTAGCATCCACAGAGCCAAGCAGAAAGCATTAGTGGAAATTGGAACGCAGAAATCAATAGAATCGCAGTGTATATCAAAGTAGTCAAAGCTACCCAAACCTAACCCAAACCAACAGGAAATATCCAAACGTAGCCTAAATCAGCCTTACGCGCCGTGTCACCTATTGCTGCACTACCCCAGACAAGCAGGATACACTAGAGCACAGTAGAACCCAGAAGCTCACAATATAGCTGTGTGCAGCAGAAAAGTTCAAGCTACCCTAGCCAAACCGTGCCTAACGCTACCTAATCGTACGTAACCTGAATCAACATAACGCGCCGGGACCACTATTGCTGGCTTCCCAAAGCCAAGCTGAAAGGATTAGAGCTCTGCGGGCCGCAGAAATCCTCCTAATGGCAGACCATTCCGTTAAAGTCGATGCTATCTTCTCCTAGCCTAACCAATCGTGGCATAGAAAAACGAACCCCATCTCAAACTAACGTTCTTCGACCACTGTTGCTGGCCTCCAGAGAGCCAAGCAGAATATATTAGTGGAGAGTAGTACGCAGGGATCCATAGAATCGCCGTGTATATCGGTAAAGACAGAGCTGCCCAAGCCGAACCCAAGCCAACAGACCATAGATAAACATAGCATCGCTCAACCTAACGTTCGGTAACCGACATTTCCGCACCCCCCCCCCCCCCCCCCAAACAGAGCCAAGCAATGCATACGGGAGCACAGCATAGCGCCGAATCCCACCGTATAGCTGTGTGCAGCACAAAAGCTAAAGCTACCCTAACCATACATACCATAACACAACCTAACCGAACGTAGCCTGAATCAACCTGGCGTGTCGGGACCACTATTGCCGGCCATCCCAGAGCCAAGCTGAGAAAATTAGGGCACCCTAGGGCGTAGTAATACACCCAATAGCTGACATAGCTCTAAAGTCGGAGCTTTCCTCTCCTAACATAACCAACCGTAACATAACCAAGCGTAATGTAACACAACCTAACTAGCCCCGACCACCATTGCTGGCCCCCACAGAGCCAAGCAGGATTCATTAGTGGAGAGTGGAACACAGAAAGCCACAGTATCTCAGTGTATATCAAAAATGTAATGGCTACCCAAGCCTAACTCTAAGCCAACAGAACCTAGCCGAACATAGCCTAACAAGCTGGCCACCACAGAGCCAAGCAGGATTCATTAGTGGAGAGTGGAACACAGAAAGCCACAGTATCTCAGTGTATATCAAAAATGTAATGGCTACCCAAGCCTAACTCTAAGCCAACAGAACCTAGCCGAACATAGCCTAACACAACCTATCGTGACAAAACCGGTATTGCTGCCCCGCCCTCGCTTTCGAGGCAAGCAGGACACATTAGACCACATAAGAACGCAGGATCCCACCGAGTAGCAGAGTACAACACAAAAGTTGAGGCTATCCGAACCAAACTTAGCCAATCCGAACCTAACCGGTCGTAACCTGACGCAACATAACGCGCCGAGGCCATTATTGCAGGCCTTCCCAGAGCAAGCTGAAAATACTAGAGCTCTGTAGGGCGCAGAAATCCACCTAATATCAGACTATAGCACTATAGACAAAGCTAACCGTTCCCAACGTTACCAATCGCAACATAACTCAACATAACGCGCCGTGACAACTGTTGCTGGCCTCCACAGAGCAAACCATAACACGTTGGTGGTATGCAGGACGCAGAAATCCATGGAATCGGGGAGTACATCAGTAAAGTCGAAGCTGCCCGAACATAACCCAAACCAACAGAACCTAGCCAAGCATAGCTAGGATAAACCTGTCGCGCGCAGACCGCTATTGCTGCCCTTCCCAGAGCCACGCAGATCATACTAGAGCACAGTGGAGCGCAGAAATCCGACGAAAGGCAGTGATCAGCACAGAAGATAGAGCTACCCTAACCAAACTTAGCCTAACCCAACGTAACCAGGCGTAACCTCATACAACATAGCGTGCCGAGACCTCTATTTCTGTCATTCCAGGAGCCAAACAGAAGACATTAGAACACTCTAAGGCGTAGGAAACCACCTAACCGCAGACTCTGGCGCTAAAGTCAAAGCAATCATCTCCTTACCTAACCTACCGTGACATAACCAAACATAGCCTAACTCAACCTAACGTGCCGCGAGCAATACTGCTGGCCACCGCAGAGCCAGGCAGAACACACGATCGGAGAGCAGTACTCAGAAATCCGTAGAATCGCTGTATATGTCTGAAAAGACGAAGCTACCCAAACGTAACGCAGACAAACATAGCATACCCGAACATAGCATAACTCGAGAAAACATGCCCAGACCGCAATTGCAGCTCTCCCCAGGGGCAAGCAGGACATACTAAAGATCTCAGAAATCGAACAAACAGCAGTGTACGGCACAAGAGTTAACGCTATCCTAACCAAACTTAACCTAACCCAACATAACCGTATGTAACCTTAGTCAACGTAACGTGACGGGACCACTACTGCTGGCCTTCCCGGAGCCAAGTTGAAAAAATCAGGGCACTGTAGGGCCAGAAGTCCACCTAATAGTTGACAATAGTGCTAAAAACGAAGCTATCCCCTTCTAACCTAACCAACCGTAACATAACCAAACATAACCTAACTCAACTTAACGTGCCGCGACCACTATTCCTGGCCACCGCAGAGTCAGGCAGAACACATAAGTGCAGAGTGGAACGTAATAATTCATAGAAACGCAGTGTATATCAGAAAAGTCAAAGCTACACATACCTAACCAAAAGCCAACTTAATATAGCCAAGCATAGCATAACTCAATCTAACGTGCCGATACCGCTATTGCTGCCCCTCCCCCAGATCCAAGCAGGACATACTAGAGTGCAGTAGAGCGCGGAAATCCACCACATATCAGTGTACAGTCCGAAAGTCTAGGCTAACCTAACCAAGCGTATCCTAACCCAACCTAACCGAACGCTACCTGACTCAAAATAACGTGCGGACAACAACATTGCTGGCTTTCGCAGAGGCAAGCCGGATGCATTAGGGCACAGTAGGGCGCAGAGGTCCACCGAATAGTAGACTATAGGACCAAAGTCAAAGCTATCCCCTCCAAACCTAACCAATCGTAACATAACCAGACGTAAGACAACCCAAACTAACTTGCCGCGAGCAATACTGCTGGCCACCGCAGAGCCAGGCAGAACACACGATCGGAGAGCAGTACTCAGAAATCCGTAGAATCGCTGTATATGTCTGAAAAGACGAAGCTACCCAAACGTAACGCAGACAAACATAGCATACCCGAACATAGCATAACTCGAGAAAACATGCCCAGACCGCAATTGCAGCTCTCCCCAGGGGCAAGCAGGACATACTAGAGCACTGTAGAGCTGAGAATTCGAACAAACAGCAGTGTACGGCAAATGAGTTAACGCTATCCTGACCAAACTTAGTCTAAACCAACATAACCGTATGTAACCTGATTCAACATAACGTGCCGAGACCACTACTTCTGGCCTTCCCAGTGCCAGGCTGAAGATATTAGAGCACTGTAGGGCGAAGAAATCCACCTAATAGCAGACTATAGCGTTAAAGGCAGA
>NW_016910576.1:61986-92535 GCF_001483705.2 Eufriesea mexicana
TAACCAGGCGTAACCTCATACAACATAGCGTGCCGAGACCTCTATTTCTGTCATTCCAAGAGCCAAACAGAAGACATTAGAACACTCTAAGGCGTAGGAAACCACCTAACCGCAGACTCTGGCGCTAAAGTCAAAGCAATCATCTCCTTACCTAACCTACCGTGACATAACCAAACATAGCCTAACTCAACCTAACGTGCCGCGACCACTATTGCTGGCCGCCGCAGAGCCAAGCAGAACACATTATCGGAGAGCAGTACACAGAAATCCATAGAATCGCTGTATATATCTGAGGAGACGAAGCTACGCAAACCTAACGCAGACAAACAGGGCATAGCCAAACATAGAATAACTCGAGCTAACATGCCGAGACCACTGTTTCAGCTCTCTCCAGAGACAAGCAGGACATACTAGAGCACTGCAGATCTCAGAAATCGAACAAACAGCAGTGTACGGCACAAGAGTTAACGCTATCCTAACCAAACTTAACCTAACCCAACATAACCGTATGTAACCTTAGTCAACGTAACGTGACGGGACCACTACTGCTGGCCTTCCCGGAGCCAAGTTGAAAAAATCAGGGCACTGTAGGGCCAGAAGTCCACCTAATAGTTGACAATAGTGCTAAAAACGAAGCTATCCCCTTCTAACCTAACCAACCGTAACATAACCAAACATAACCTAACTCAACTTAACGTGCCGCGACCACTATTCCTGGCCACCGCAGAGTCAGGCAGAACACATAAGTGCAGAGTGGAACGTAATAATTCATAGAAACGCAGTGTATATCAGAAAAGTCAAAGCTACACATACCTAACCAAAAGCCAACTTAATATAGCCAAGCATAGCATAACTCAATCTAACGTGCCGATACCGCTATTGCTGCCCCTCCCCCAGATCCAAGCAGGACATACTAGAGTGCAGTAGAGCGCGGAAATCCACCACATATCAGTGTACAGTCCGAAAGTCTAGGCTAACCTAACCAAGCGTATCCTAACCCAACCTAACCGAACGCTACCTGACTCAAAATAACGTGCGGACAACAACATTGCTGGCTTTCGCAGAGGCAAGCCGGATGCATTAGGGCACAGTAGGGCGCAGAGGTCCACCGAATAGTAGACTATAGGACCAAAGTCAAAGCTATCCCCTCCAAACCTAACCAATCGTAACATAACCAGACGTAAGACAACCCAAACTAACTTGCCGCGAGCAATACTGCTGGCCACCGCAGAGCCAGGCAGAACACACGATCGGAGAGCAGTACTCAGAAATCCGTAGAATCGCTGTATATGTCTGAAAAGACGAAGCTACCCAAACGTAACGCAGACAAACATAGCATACCCGAACATAGCATAACTCGAGAAAACATGCCCAGACCGCAATTGCAGCTCTCCCCAGGGGCAAGCAGGACATACTAGAGCACTGTAGAGCTGAGAATTCGAACAAACAGCAGTGTACGGCAAATGAGTTAACGCTATCCTGACCAAACTTAGTCTAAACCAACATAACCGTATGTAACCTGATTCAACATAACGTGCCGAGACCACTTCTTCTGGCCTTCCCAGTGCCAGGCTGAAGATATTAGAGCACTGTAGGGCGAAGAAATCCACCTAATAGCAGACTATAGCGTTAAAGGCAGAGTTAACCTCTCCTAACCTAACCACAATTAACATGACCAAACGTAACCTGACACAAACAAACCTGCCGCGGCCAATATTTCTTGCATCCACGGGGCTGAGCAGAGCACATAACTGGAGAGTGGGACGCCGAAATACGTAGAATCGCAGTGTACATCAGAAAAGTCAATGATACCCAAACCAAACCCAGACCAACAGGACAAAACCGAACATAGTCTAACACAACCTAGCGTGCCGAGGCCGCTATTGCTGCCATCCCCAGAGCCAGGTAGGACATACTAGGGCACTTTAGAATGCAGAAATGCACCGAATAGCAGTGTACTGCGCATAAGTTAAAGCTATCCTAACCAAATTCCGCCTAACCCGACATAACCGAACGTAACCTGACTGAACTTACCGTGGCGGGACAACTATTGCTGGCCTTGCCAGAGCCATGCTGAAAATATTGGAGCACATTATTGCGCAGAAATCCTCTTTATAGCGGGCTATAGCACCAAAGTCAAAGCTACACCTCCTAACCTATCGAAACTTAACGTAACCAAACATAATCTATCTCCACCCAAAGTGCCGCGGCAACTACTGTTGGCCTTCTGAGAGCCAAGCAGAATGCATTAGTAGAGAGTAGGACGCGGAAATCCATATAATCGCGATGTATATCAGAAAAGTCAAAGCTGCCCGAAAGTAACCCAAACCGAGCAAGCATAGCCAAACATAGCCTAACTCAAACTAACGAGCCGAGACCGCCATTGCTGCCCTTCGCGGATCCAAACAGGACACACTAGAGCGCAGTAGAGCGCAGAAATCCACCATATATCAGTGTACAGAACGAAAGATAGAGCTATCCTGGCCAGACTCGGCTTAACCCAACCTAACCGAACGAAAGCTGACTGAAAATAACGAGACGAGAACTCCATTTCTGGCTTTCGCAGAGCCAAGCCGAAAGCTTTAGAGCACTGTGGGACGCAGAAATCCACATAATATCAGACTCTCGCACTAAGGTCATAGCTACCCCACCTAACCTAACCAATCTTAACACAAAAGACGTAAACTATCTCAATCTAACGTGCCGCGACAACTATTGCTGGCCTCGCAGAGCCAGGTAGAACACATTAGTGTAGTGCAGGACGCAGAAATCCATAGAATCGCAGTGCATATCAAGAGTCAGAGTTTCCCAAACATATGCCAAACAACAGAACATAACCAAGCATAGCGTAACTAAACTTAACGTGCCGAGACCGTTGTTGCCGCCATCCCCATAGCCTAGCAGGTCATACTAGAGCACAGATGATCGCTGAAACCCACAGGACAGCAGCGTACAGCACAAAAGTTAAAGATATCCTGACCAAACATTGCCTGACCCAACCTAACCGAACGCAACCAGTATCATCATAACGAGCCGAGACCATAATTACTGGCCTTGACAGAGACAAGCTGAAGGCATTAGAGCGCTGTATGGCGCAGAAAGATACCTAATAACAGACTATAGCTCTAAAATCATAGCTAGCCTCTCCTGACCTAACCAACCGAAATATGCAAACGTAACCTAACTCAACCTAAGCTGCGCGAGCACTATTTCTGGTCTCCCCAGAGTCGAGCGGAGCACACTAATGGAGAGCATAGACCGCAGATGTCCATATAATCGCAGCGTATATCAGAAAAGGAAAAGCTACACATGCCTAGCCCAAAGAAACAGCACAAAGCCAAATATAGTCTGACTTAGCCGAACGTACCGAGACCGCAATTGTTGCCCTCCCCGGACCCAAGCAGGGCATACTGTGGCACAGTACAGCGCAGAAGCCCACCGAAGAGAAGTGTACATCACAGAAGTGAAAGTTACCCTGACAATATTTAGCCTGACCCAATCAAACCGAACGTAACCTGACCAAATGTAACGAGCAGATGACACTGTTGCTTGCCATCGCAGAGCCAAGCTGAAGGCACAAGAGCACTTTATGGCGCAGGAACTCGCCGAATCGCAGACTATGCCACTAGAGTCTAAACTATCCTCTCCTAACATAACCAACCGTAACACAGCCAAACGTATCCTAACTCAACGTAACGTGTCGCGACAGCTATTGCTGACCAACACAGAGTCAAACGGAACACATTAGTGGATAGTAGAACGTAGGAAACCACTTAATCGCTGTGTATATGAGAAAAGTCAAAGCTGCCCATGCCTAACCCAAACAAAGAGGACGTAACCAAATATAGCCTGACTTAAACTAACGTGCCAACACCGCGATTGTTACCCTCCACAAAGCTGAGCAGGAGAAACTAGAGCACTGTAAAGCGGAGAAATCCTCCGAATAGCAATGTACAGCACAAAAGTTAAAGATACCCTTACCAAACGTGTCCTGACGCAACCTAACCGAATGCAGCCTAACTCGTAATATCGAGCCCAGACCACCCTTGCTGCTCTTGCCAGAGCCAAGCTGAGAATATTATAGCACTGTAGGGCGAAGGAATGTACCTATTAGAAGTGTATAGCAGTAAGGTCGAAGTAGCATATCCTAACATAGCCAAACGTAGGATAACCAAATTTAACCTAACCCAAACTAACAAGACGATACCATTATTGCTGACCTCCAGGGAGATAAGCCGAATGTACTAGGGAGCAGTTGTGCGAAGAAATCCTGCAAATTGTAGTGAATAGCACAAAATCCGAAGATGTCCTAAACTAACCTAACATAACCCTGTGTAGCATCTCTCAACATAACGTGCCACGGCCACTGCTCCTGGCTTCCCCATAGTCTAGCTCAATGTAGTAGAATACCGCAGATCGCAGAAATACAACGGAGAACAGTGTATAGCACGAAGGTCATGGCGTTTCCGAAATTAACACAACCTAAGCTAACCAAGAGTTACCTGACTCAACAGAACGTGCCGGTACCAATATTGCTGACATTAAGTGGGCTAAGCAAAATTTAGAAGAGCAGATTACAGCGCAGGAATACTCTGAGTAGTAGTGTATAGCACGGAATTCTAAGTTACCTGGCTGACCTTAACATAACCTGACCTAATAGTACGTAACCTATCTCAACCTAACGTGCCGAGAGAGCTGCTGCTGGCCTCCCCAGGTCCAAGCAGAATGTGCTAGAGCACAGTAGAGCGCAGAAACCCGCGGATAGCCTTGTGCAGTGCAAAAGTCGAGGCTGTCCTATCTTTACCTCACCAGACGTAACAAATCCAAACGCAGCATAGCTCAACCTAACGTGCCGCGAACACTATTGATGGCTACCCCAGATCCAAGTACAATATGATAGAGCACAACAGAGCGCAGAAATCCATCGCGTTGCAGAGAATAGCACAAAGGTCGTAGATATTCTGATCAAACCAGGCCCTACCTAACGTGACAGAAGTTAGCATAACTCAAAATTACGAGCCACGACCACTGCTCCTGGCCTCCGCAGGGCCAAGCAGAATGCAGTAGAGCGAAGAAGACCACAGAAACTCAAGGAATAGCAGTGTAAGGCAAAAAAGTCATAGTAGCATATCCTAACCTAGCGAAGCGTAACATATCCAAACGTAGCCAAACTCAACCAAACATGACGATAGCACTACTGCGGCCCTAGCGGAGGCAAGCAGAGTGTACTAGAGCACAGTAGTGCGCAGAAATCTGCCGCAATGCCGCAAACAGCAAAAAAGGCAGAGATACCCTTACATAGCCTGACATAATCAGACCTACCAAAACGCAACATAACCCAACATGAAGTGCCGCAGCCACTACTCCTGGTCTCCACAGAGCAAAGCAGAATGTAGCAGAGCCCAGTAGATCAGAGAAATTCGCCGAAAAGCAATGCAAGCCACGAAAGTCGGCGTAACATATTCTAACCTAGCCAAACGTGACATACCCAAACGCAGCCTATACCAACCTAACCACAGGAGACCACTAGTGCCGCCTCCACAGAGGCAAGAAGAATATACTAGTGCACAGTTGTGCGTAGGAATCAACCGCACTGATGTGAACGGCACTAAAGTCGAAGATATCCTAACCTAACCAGGCTTAACCTAACCTGACCAAGCGTACCATAACTCAACACAACGTGCCGCGACCATTGCTCCTGGCCACCCCAGAGACAAGCAGAATGCAGTTAATCACAGTAAATCACAGTAATATAACGAATTACAGAGTGCAGCAGGAAAGTCATAGGTATCCTATCCGAACTTAGCCTAGCCTGACCTAACCGAACGTAACATCACACAGCGAGGCGTGCCGCGACCACTATTGCCCGTCTCCCCAGAGCCCAGCAGAGCATAGTAGAACAATCTATTGCAAAGAGATCCACCGTATAGCAGCGTATAGCACAAAATTCGGGGATATCCTAACCTAACCTTGCATAACCAAACCTAACCAAACGTAGTCCAGACAATGATAACGTGCAGCGAACGTTATTGATGGCCATCGTAGAGACATGCAGAGCATATTAGAACACACTAGAGTCCAGAAATCCCCTGGATAGCAGTGTACATCACAGATGTCAAAGTGGCCAATCCTAACCCAGACAACCGTAAGACAACCAAACGGAACGCAACCTAACCTAACACGACGTGACCGCAATTACATGCCACCCCAGAGCAAAGCAGAACTTATTAGAGCGCAGTAGGCCGCAGAAGACCACCGAACATCATTGAATGGCACAAAAGTCTACGCTATTCTGTCCTAACATAAATAAACTTATCATATGCAAACGTAGCCTAAGCAAGCCTAACGCGCCGTGGCCACCATTGATGGCCTCTCCAGATGCATGCTGAATATGCAAGACCACAGTAGAGCGCAGAAATTCGCTGTTGGCCGTGTATAGTGCAAAAGTCTAGACTATCCCATCCCAACCTCGCCAGACGTGACACATCCAAACGTAGCATGACTAAACGTAACGTGCCCAGCACAACTACTTCTGGCCATCCCAGAGTCAAGCAAAGCATATTAGTGCACATCAGAGCGCAGAAATCAACCGCATTGCAGTATAAGTTACAAAGGCCGTAGATATTCTAACCTAACCAGACCCAACCTACCCTAACCGAAAGTAGCATGAATCAACATGACGTGCCGCGGTGACTGCTCCTGGCCACCGCAGAGCCAAGCAGAATGCAGTAGAGCAAAGAGGATCACAGAAACTCTAGTAATAGCAGTGTAAAGCATAAAAGTCAATGTAGCCTATCCTAACCGAGCAAAGCGTAGCATATCCAAACGTAGAGTATCTCAACCGGACATGACGAAACAGCCATTGCTTACCTCCACAGAGACAAGTAGAGTATATCAGAGCACAGCATTTCGCAGGAATTTTCCGCACTGCTGCGAACAGCAAAGAAGTCGAAGTCATCCTAACATAAACCGACCTAACCTAACCAAACCAAACGTAGGGTAACCCACGGGAGCGTGCCGCGACGACTGCTGCCGAACACCACTGAGCAAAGCGGAATGCAGTAAAGCTCAGTAGATCACAGGAACCCGCCGGATAATAGTGTACATCACGAAAGTCGAAACGATCCTATGCAAACTTAACCTAACCTAACGAAATGAAACGTAACCTAACCCTACCCACCATGCCACGGCCACCGTTGTTAGCCTCCCCAGAGTCGTGCACAGTATAATAGTGCAATGTAGAGCGTTGAAACCCACCGAACAGCAGTTTATAGCACAAAAGTCAAGGAAACCCTAACAGAGCCTTCCTACCCTAACCTAAGGAAACGTAACCTTGCTCAACCTAACGTGCCGAGACCACCATTAATGTACTCCCCAGTGTCAAGCAGAGCATGCTAGAGCACATTATAGCGCACAAGCCCGCCGAGTAGCAGTGCATAGCACAAAAGACTAAGTAGTATATCCGAACCAAGCCAAACGTAACAAAACGAATCGCAACGTAACTAAACCTAACATGACGGGACCGCGATTGCTGACCACGACAGAGCCAAGCAGAGGATATTGGAACCCAGCAGAGCGCAGATATCCGCGTATAGCAGTGTACAGCACAAGGGTCCGAACTCTCATACTCTAAACTCACTAACCGTTGCATAACCAAACGTAGCCTCACCCATCCTAACCAGCCGAGACCGCTATTGCTGTCTTCCGCAGATCCAAGCAGAACATACTACAGCGGAGTGGAGCGCAGAAATCCACCGCATTGCTATATGTAGCACAAAAGACGTAGATATTCTAACCGAACCGTCCTAACCTAACAAAGCGACACATAACATAACAAAACCTAACGTGCCACAGCCACTATTCCTCGCCTCCCCAGAGACAAGCAGAGTACAGTAGAGCAATTTAGGGCGCACAAATCCACCGTATAGCAGTGTAAAGCGCAAAAGTCAAGGCTACCGTTTCCTAATCTATCCAAACTTAACATAAATATACGCAACATATCTGACCTAACGCGCCAAGGCAACCATCGCTGGCCTCCACAGGGGCAAGCAGAACATATTAGAGCACAGTAGACACAGAAGTTCACGAATAGCATTGTATAACACAAAAGTGTAAGACACCCTAATTTAACTTGTCCCAACTGAACCTACCGAAACGTAGTGTATCTCAATACAGCTTGACGGGATCAATATGGCTGTCCCTCTGAGAACCAAGCAGAACACGCTAGAGCACAGTAGAAGGCATAAATCCTCCGAGAAGCAGTGTATATCACATAAGTCAAGGCTATCGTTTCGTATCCCAGCCAAACGTAACATGAACATACGTGACTTTACACAAATTAACACTGCGAGACCACTATTGCAGTCTCCTGCAGAGTCGAGCAGGGGATATTGGAACACAGTAGATCGCAGAAATTAGCGGATAGCAGTGTGAAGCACAAAAGTCCAAACTATGCTAACCAAACCACACAAAACGTAACACAATCGTAGACAGCATAGCTAAACCTTACGCGCCTAGACGACTATTGCCAGCATCCCCACAGCAAAGCAGAATGTACTAGATCACATTAGAGTGCAGAAATCCACCACACTGCATTGCATAGCACAAGAGTCAAAGATAAACTAACCCTACTTGTCCTAACTTGACATAACCAAACGCACTCTCAATCAGCATAAGGTGCCTCGACCACTATTGCAGGCCCCCCAGAGCCGTGCAGCATATACTAGAGCGCAGTAGAGGGGAGACAACCGCAGCATTACATTGTATATCACAGAAGCAGAAGATATCCAAACAAAACATTACATAACCTAACGTAGCCAAATTTAGTCTAACTCAACATAAGATGCCAAGACCGCTGTTTATGGCCGGCGTGGAGCCAAGCACAGCATATTAGAGACATAAGAAGGCAGAAATCCAGCGAACAGAAGTGTATAGCACAAAAGTCAAAGTAGCTTGTCCTAACCTTGCCAAGCGAAACATAACTCAACCAACCATGCGAGGGCGCCATTCCTGGCCTCCACAGAGACAAGCAGAACATACTAGCGCACTGTACAGCGCAAAAATCCAGCGCATTGCAGTGTACAGCGCAAAACTCGAAGGTACCCTGACCTAACCTGACCTAACCCAAACTACCCGTACATAGCACAGTTGAATATGACGTGCCGCGACCACTGCCCCTGGCCTCACCAGGACCATGCAGAGTGTAGTAGAGACCAGTATATCGCAGATATCTACGGAATGCAGTGAAGAGCACGAAGGCCAAGGTAGCCTATCCTAACCTAGCCAAACGTAACATAACTAAACCTATCATGACGAAGGCACAATTCCTTGCCTCTACACGGACAAGCTGAGTGTATTAGAGCACAGTGGTGCTCAGAAATCTACCGCAATGCTGAGAAATGCACAAAGGTCGAAGATATTGTAACATAACCTGTCACAATCTAACCTATCAAAACGTAGTGTAACTAAATATAACGTGACGAGACCGATGTTGCTGGTCACACCAGAGCGAAGAACGAAATATTGGAGCGCAGTAGAATGCAGAAATCCACCAAATAGCAATGTATAGCACAAAAGTCAGGGCTATCTTACCCTAACGTAACCAAACGTAACGTAGACGAACGTAACCTAACTCCTACTATCGTGACGCGAACACCATTGCTGACCTCTCCAGAGCCAAGCAGAATCTACCAGAGCACAGCAGAGCGCAGGCATCCACCCCATTTAAGTTTATAGCACAAACGTCAAAGTAGCACGTCCTAACCTAACCAAACGTAACATACACAAACGTAGCATAACAAAGCCTAACATGACGAGAACACTATTGCTGTCCTCGACAGAGCCATGCGGATTGCACAGGAGCAGAGTAGGGAGCCGAAATCCACCGCATTGCAGTGAATGGCACGAATGTCTGAGATATACTGCCCTATCATAACCCAATTTTCATATGCAAAGGTAGCATCACATAAGACAGTCTAGCTCAACCTAACATGGCGAGACCACCATTTCCGGCCTCCACAAAGACAAGCAGAATGCACTAGAGCACAGTATTGCGCTGAAACCAGCCGCATTGCAGCGAATAGCACAAAAGTTGAAGACATGCGGACAATATTAGAACGCAGTAAAGTGCGGAAATCGGAGGATAGCAGTGTATACCGCAGATATACAGACAACCATTCCTTAACCTCACAAAACGTAACATAACCAAAGTGGCATAGCTCAAACTAACATGCCGAGACCACTATTGCTGACCACGCTAGAGGCAAGCAGGATGTACCGGAGTAAAGCAGAGCGCGGAAATACACCGCATTTCAGTATATAGCACAGAAGTCAAACATATCCTGTCGTAACGAGTCCTTACCTTACCTATCCTAACGTAGTGTATATAAACATAACGTGACGAGACAAATATTGCTGGCATCCCCAGAGCCAGGGAGAGCACACAAGAGCACATTAGAGCGCAGAAATCCACCGAATGGCAGTGGATAGCAAAGAAGTCAAAATAGCCTACCCCAGCATAGCGAATCACAACATATCGGGAAGAAGTCTAGCTCAACCTAGCATGGCCAGGCCACTATTGGTGACGTCCACAGAGACAAGCAGAATGTACTACGGCACACTAGAGCGCACAAATCCACCGCATAGCAGTGAACAACACAAAAGTCGCAGGTACACTAACCTAACATGACTAACCTAACATAACCAAACGTATCATATCTCAACGCAACGTGCCGTGACCACTGCTGCTGCCTCCCCAGTATCAAGCAGAATTTAGTAGGGCGCAGTTGATCAGACAAATGCACAGAATATCGATGTATAGTATGAAAGTCCAAGCTATCATAGGCAAATGTAGCACAACCTTACCTAGCCAACCGTAACAACACAATTTGTCGTGCCACGGCCATTATTGCTCGCCTCTCCACAGTCGAGCAGAGCATAGTAGAGCAATGTAAGGCGCACAAGTCCACCGAATAGCAGTTTATAGCACAAAAGTTACAGAAATCCTGAACGAACCTTCCTAACCTAACCTAACGAGACGTAACTGTACCCAACATAACGTGGCCAGACAACTATCACTGGCCGCCCCAGAGCCAAGCAGGGCATATTATAGCACATGAGAGGCGGAAACATACCGAACAGCAGTACACAGCACAAAAGTCAAAGCAGCCTATCACATACTACCCGAGCGTGACAAATCCAAACGCAGCCTATATTATCCTAGCATAACGAGACCGCTATTGGTGGCCTCCACGAAGGAAAGCAGAATGTACTGGATCACAGTAGTGCGCAGTAGTCCACCGCATTGCAGAGTATAGCACAAAAGGCTATCGTATATTGACCTACCCTGGCGTAACCTTAGTCATCCAAACGTAGTTTAACTCAACTTAAAGTGACATGGCGATTACTGCTGCCCCCCCCCCCCAGGGCTAAGCAGAACATATTAGTGTACAGTGGAAATCAGCTGTCCACCGAGTAGCAGTGTATTGCACAAAAGTCAAAGCATTCGTTCCCTAATGTATACAACCTTAGTATAGCCAAGCGTAGCATAACTTGATAACGTAATGCAACAACTACTGCTGGCCGTACCAGAGTCGAGCAGAACATATTAGCTGACTGTAGAGCGCAGAAATCCGTAGAATCGCAGTGCATACCACACAAGCCATAACTATTCGAACCTAACACGAGTTAACATAATCTGACGAAACGTAGCATAGCTGATCGCAACGTGCCGCGACCCCTATTGCTGACCTCCCCAGGGCCAAGTAGAGCATATTACAGCACATTAGGGCGCAGAAATCAACCGCATAGCATTGTATATCAAAAAAGACATTCATACCCTGAGCTAACTTGTCCTAACCTAACCTATCCGAATGTGGTGAATAACAACGTATCGTGACGAGACAAATATTGCTGGCATATCCAGCGCCAAGCATAGCATATTAGAGCACATTAGGGCGCAGAAATCCACTGAACAGCGGTGTATAGCACAAAAGATAAGGTAGCCTAACCTAACCTCACTAAAGGTAACATAATCAAACGCAACTGAGCACAACATAACGTGCCGAGACCACAACTGATGGCCTCCACATATCCAAGTAGAATATACTAGAGCACAGCAAAGCATAGAAATCCACCGCATTGCACTGTAAAGCACGAGAGTCAGACATAGCCTGTCCTAACCTGACCACACCAAACCAAACCAAGCGTAGTGTAACTAAGCATGACGTGATGAGACCAATATCTCTGGCCTCCCCAGAGCCATGAACAGTATGTTAGTACACATGAGAGCGTAGAAATGAACAGTATAGCAGTGAAGAGCACAAAAGTGAAGGTAGCCTATCCCAACCTAGCCAAATGTAACACATTCAAACATAACCAACCTCAACCTAACATGAGGGACAACTATTGCTGGCTCACAAAGGTACAGGAAGAATGTACTAGAGAATTGTAGTTAGCAGAAATTCACCGCACTGCAGTGATCAGCACAAGAGCCGTAGATATCTTATACTAACCTGACATAACCTAAACTTACAAAACGTAGCATATCTCAACATAACGTGTAGCGACCACTGCTCATGGCCGCCCCAGAGCCAAGCAGAATGTATTAGATCACAGTAAAATGCAGAAGTCTGCCGAATAACTGTGTATAACACGAAAGTCATAGCTATCCCGGCCAAATATAGCCTAACCTGACCTAACCAATCGTAACATACCTCAACCAAGCCTGCCAGGGCCACTATTTCTCACACACACAGGGTCGACCAGAGCACAGTAGATCAATGTGGAGCGCACAAATCCACCGAATAGCAGTGTAAAGCACAAAAGTCACAGTAGCACGTCGTGACCTAGCCAAACGAGACATATCCAAACGTTGTCTAGCACAAACTAACATGACGAGACCACTATTGCTGGCGTGCACAGAGACATTCAGAATGTACTACAGCACAGTAGAGCGCTGAAATCCACAGCATTGCAGTGACCACACAAGGGCCGTAGATTCCCTAACACAACCTGACGTAACCTAAACTAACCAAACGTAGTATCCCTAAACATGAGTGCCGCGACCGCTGCCCTAGCTTCACCATGGCCAAGCAGAATGTAGTCGAGAGTAGTATATCACAGATATCTACGGAATATCATGGTAAAGTACATTATCCTAAGTAGCCTGTCCTAACATAGCCAAACGTAACATTCCCAAACGTTACATAACTCAACCTATCACGGCGAGACCAAAATTGCTGGCCTCCACGAGGACAAGCAGTGTCCTAGAGCAGAGTAGTCCTCAGAAATCCACCGCAATGCTGTCAACAGCAAAAAAGTCGAGGATATCGTATCCCAACCTGACCGAACCTAAACTACGCAAACGTTGTGTTGCTCAATATAACGTTGCGCGACGAATATTGCTGCACTCCCCAGAGTTAAGCAGGGAATGTTATAGCACAGTAGAGTGCAAGAATCCATGGAATGGCAGTGTATAACACAAAAGCCAAAGTAGCTTATCCTAACCTAGCCAAACGGAACACACCCAAGCGTATCCTAGCACAACCCAACATGACGAGACCAATACTGCTGGCTACCACAGAGACAAGCAGAAGGTACTAGCTCACAGTAGAGCCCAGAAATCCAGCGCATTGCAGTGTATAGCACAGAACTCGAAGGTACACGAACCTAACCTAACCTAACCCAAAATAACCAAACGTAGCATAGCTGAATATGACGTGCCGCTACCTCTGCCCCTGGCCTCACCAGGACCAAGCAAAGTGTAGTTGAGAACAGTATATCACAGAAATCTACGGAATGCAGTGAAAAGCACGAAAGCCAAAGTAGCTTATTCTAACCTAGCCAAACGTAACATACACAAACGTAACGTAACTCAACCTGTCATGACGAGACCACCATTGCTGGCCTTCGCACTGGCAATCGGAGCGAACTAGAGCACAGTAGTGCTCAGAAATCCACCTCAATGCAGTGAATTGCAACAAAGGTCGAAGGTATTGTAACATAGCCTGACACAGCCTAAACTATCAAAACGGAGTGTAACTTTATATAACGTGGCGAGACCAATATTTCTGGTCTCCCCAGAGTGAAGAAAGGAATATAAGAGTGCAGTAGAATGCAGAAATCCACCGAACAGCAATTTATAGTGCAGAAGTCAAAGTAGCTCACCCTAACGTATCCAAACGAGGCTTAACCTGACGTATCCTAGCTCAACATAACGTGCCGCGACCGCTATTGCTAGCCTCCACAGAGTCGAGCAGAGTATTGTACAGCAATGCAGAGCGCCGGAATGCACCGTATAGCAGTGAACAGCACGAGAATCAACTATTGTTTCGTAAGCTTCTCGGCGCAAATGCGCAGCTTTGCCGTACCTGGTCCATTTTTGGATATAGCGGCAGATTGTGGGTGCGAATTTAGATCAACACCAACCAAGAAAAAGAACAGGTCCAACCAGCGGAGGAAGTCAACCTGCGCAGGACCCTAGTAGGCTTAAGGAGATCGCCCGGTGAGATACCCGTATTGGCGCATTTCTCTTTGGGCCACTTCAGGTCTGGCATGGATATAAGATCCAACCGAAGGTCTCCATGGCCCGTTGCCACTCCCTCTTTCGCATCCAGTGGCATGCATATAGTGCAAGGGGCGGTACCCACTGGACCCCGAGGGCACCAACGAGGAGGCGAAGTAAGTGGACTTGCCGGATCGGGCCCTACAACTTCACCGAAGTCTCCCGCACTGCGCAGCTCGGCATTGCAGCTATAGGGATCATCAGTTCCATCGTGGTTTCTGGCGGACACCTTACACCAGAACCATCCACAGCTTCTGCCCTCAGCACGAGAGTCAGGGACGTCCCGACCAAACATAACCTAACCAATCGTAACCAAACATAACCTAACTCTACCTAACATACCACGACGGCTAATGCTCGCCTCCCAAGAGTCGAGCGGAGTACAGTGGAGCAATGTAGTGCGCGGAGGGCCTCAGAATAGCAGTGTATAGCGCAATAGTCGAAGAAACCCTAGGCAAACCTTCCTAACCTTACACAACGAATCGTAACCTATCACAACAAAAGGTACCGAGACCACTATTACTGCCAGTCCCAGAACCGAGCAGAGCTTATTAGACCACACTAGAATGCAGAAATCCAACGATTGGCAGTGTATAGCACAAAAATAGTGTTACCATACCCTAACCTAGCCAAACGTGACATAAGCTAACATAAGCTAGCTAAGCCTAACATGACGAGACCACCATTGCTGGCCTCCACGGAGTCAATCAGGATATGCTAGTGCACAGCAGAGTGCAGAGATCCACCGCAATGCAGTGTACATCACAAAAGTCAAACATATGCAGACGCAACCTGACCTTACCTAACCAACCAAACGAAGTGTAAATTAACGTAACGTGACGAGACCAATATTTCTGGCCTCCACATAGCCAAGCAGTGCATATGGAGCACATTAGTGCGATGAAATCCAGCAAACAGCAGTTAATAGCACAACACTCAGAGTAGCAAGTCCAGGCCTAGCCAAACTAAACAAATCCGAACGTAGCATAAATGAAACTAATTTGGCGAGACCACTATTGCTGGCCTCCACAGAGGCAAGCAGTTTGCATTAGACCAGTGTATTGGCCAGAAATCCACCGTATTGAAGTGAATGGCACAAAAGTCGGAGATACCCTAACCAACCTGACTTCACCTAACATAGGCAAGCGTAATAGAGCTCAAAGCAACGTGCAGCAACCTGAGCACCTGGCCTCCCATGGGGCAAGCAGAATGTAGTGGAGCGCAGTAGATCACCGGAATCCATCGAGTAGCAGTGAATAGCACGAAAGCAAAAGCTACCCCATCCTAGTATATACAATCTTAACATAATCAAACGTTAGATAACTGGACCTAACGTACCGCGGCCGTTATTGCTCGCCCACCGGAGTCGAGCAGAACATATTAGAAGAGAGTAGATCGCAGAAACGCACAGAATCGCAGTGTATGGTGCAAAAGTCATTGCTTTCCAAACCGCAGCCAAGTTAGTATTACCTAACCAAGCGAAGCATAACACAACATGACGCCACAGTGCCGCTGCTTCCGGCCTCCACTGAGCCGATCAGAGTATAGTAGATCGCATTAGGTCACAGAAATCCACCGAATAGCGGTGTATGGCACGGAATCCAGAGCTACTTTAACCAAACATAGCCTAACCTAGCCTATCCTAACGTAACCTAGCGCATCCTAACGTGCCGCGAACACCATTACTCGCCACCCCTGATTCGAGCAGAGAATAGTAGAGCAACGCAGGGGGCAGAAATCCGCCGTAAACTGTGCACAGTGCAAACATCATGGAAACGATATCCAAGCCTTCCTAACCCTACCAAACGAACCGAAATCCAACACCACCTAACGTGCCAAGACCACCAATACTGGCCACTCCAGAGCCAAGCAGAATTAACCAGACCACAGTAGAGCGCGGAAGTCCATCGCATTGCAGTGAATGGTACAAAAGTCGAACGAATCCTGACCAAACAATGCCTAACCTAACCCATCCAAACGTAGTGTAACTGAACATAACATGACGAGACAAATATTGCTGCCCTCCCAGTGCCAAGCGGAGCGTGTCAAAGCACATTAGAGAGCAGATATCCACCGTATAACGGAGAACGCCACAAAAGTCTAAGCTATTCAGTCCTAACGTAACCAAAATTGTCATATGCAAACCTAGCTCAACTAATCCTAACGCGCAGTGACCACTATTGCCCCCCCCCCAGAGCCAATCAGAAGATATTAGAACGCAGTAGAGCGCAGAAATCGGAGGATAGCAGTTTATTGCACAGATGACTGTACTATCCCATCACAACCTCACCAAACGAAACATATCCAAACGTGGCATATCTCAACCTAAATTGCCGAGACCGCTACAGCGGGCCTCCCGAGAGCCACGCAGAACATACTGGCGGACAGCACAGCACAGGAGTCCACCGCGTTTCATTGTATAGCACAATAGTCAGACGTACCCTGACATAACCTGACCTCACGTAACCAACCCAAACGTAGAGTGATACAACGTATCGTGACGAGACCAATATCGATGGCCACCCAAGAGACAGGCAGTGCACATTATAGCACATTATTGCGCAGAAATTCTGCGAATTGCAGTGAATAGCGCAAAAGTCAAAGTAGTCTATCCTAACCTATCCAAACGTAACACACACAGGCGTAACCTTAATCAACCTAACATGACGTGTCACTATTGCTGACCCCCAAAGGTAAAAGCAGAGTGCACTAGAGCACAGTAGTGATCAGAAATCCGCCGCACTGCAGAGAGTGGCGCAAAGGCCGCAGATATCTTAACCTAACCTGACCTAACCTAACCTAACCAGACGAATCCTAACTCAACCTAACGTTCCGAGATCACTATTTCTGCTCTTCCCAGAGCGATGCAGAAAATATTAGAACTCGATAGATCGCAGAAATACACGGATAGCAGTGTACAGTACAAACGTCTAGACTGTGGTATCCTAAACTCACCGAACGTAACTTGACCGAACGTAGCATTGCACGACGTAATGTGACGAGACTAATATTGGTGGACTCCCAGAGCCAGGCAGTGCACATTAGAGCACAATAGAGCGCAGAATTCCCCCGAATAGCAGTGTATGGCACAAAAGAGAAAGAAGTCCCAACCATGTCTTCCTAACCTAGTCCAACGAACCGCAGCTTAACTCAACCTAACTGGCCGAGACCGCTATCACTGGCCACGGCAGTGCGAAGCAGAGCATATTAGAGCTCACGAGAACGCAGAAATCCACGGAATAGGTGTGCACAGATAAAAGTCAAAGTAGCTATCCTATCCTCGCCAAACGTAGCGTATCTGAACGTAACCCAACACAAACCAACATGACGAGGCCACAATTGCTGGCACCCAAAAATACAAGCGGAATGTACAACAGCACCGTAGTTCGCAGAAATGCACCGCATTGCAGGTAATAGCGCAAGAGCTATAGACACCGTAACCTAACCAGACATAACCTATACTAGCGAAACGTAGCATAGCTCAACGTAACCTGCAGCGACCATAGCTCCTGGCCTCCACGAAGCCACGCAGAATGCAGTAGAGCACAGTAAGGCACAGAAGTCCACAGAATAACAGTGCATAGCACGACAGCCGAAGCTGTTGGTCCAAATGGAGCCTTACCTGGCATAACCAATCGTAAGATACCTCAAACTAACATGCCAGGGCCACTATTGCGCGCCAACCCGGAGTGGATCAGATCATAGTAGAGCAATGTAGAGCGAAAAATCCAACGAATAGCAGTGTGTAGCACGAAAGCAGAAGAAACACTAACCTAAACTGGCCAAACATAGTCTAACCGAACGCAGCGTAGCTCAAAATAACGTCCAGGGACCACTGTTCCTTACCTTCCCTGAGCCAAGCGTAGTGCCTCAGAGCACAGTAGATCACAGAAACTCACACAATAGCGGCGTACGGTACGAAAGTCAAAGCAACCCCAAACCAACTTAACCTAACATAACCGAACCTAGCGTAACCTGACCCAACCTATCGTCCCGAGAGCGTTATTGCTGGCCTCCCCAGCGACAACCAAAGTATACTACAGCACAGCATAGCGCAGATATCCACCGCGTTGCTATGTATAGCACAAAGGACGTAGGTATCATGACAAAGCCGACCTAACCTACCCGAACGGAACGTAACGTATCCCTACCTAACGTGCCGATACTACTATTACCGGTCACTTCAGAGTCAAGCAGAACATGCTGGGGCGCAGTACGGCTCAGAAATCCACTGAATGGCGGTGAACGTCACGAAAGTTCAAGTTACTCTGTCCTAACACAAACAAACGTCATATGCTAACGTAGCCTAGCTGAATCTAACCCGCCGAGACAACTATTTCTGGTCTCCCCAGATGCAAGCAGAATGTACTACGGCAGTGCACAGCGCTGAAATCCAACGCATTGCAATGTATAGCACAAAAGACGTAGATACCCTAACATAACCGACCAAACCTTACCAAACGAAACATAGCTTAACCCAACCTTATGTGACGAAACCACTGTTACTGGCCACGCCAGATCCAAGCAGAGCATGTTGGAGCGCACAAGAGCGCAGGGATCCACGGAACAGCAGTGCATAGCAGAAAAGTCAAGGAAAACCATCCTAACCTAGCCAAACGTAACATATCCAAAGGAAACCTAACTCAACCTTACATGACGAGATATTTATTGCTGACCCCACAGAAACAAGCAGAGTATACTTGACCACATTAGTGCGCCGAGATCCACCGCATTACAGTGAAGAGCACAAAAGTGGAAGATATCCTCTCCTAACCAGGCCTAAGCTAACATAACCAAGCGTAGCATAGCTCAAAGCAATGTGCAGCGACCACTGCTCCTGGCCTCGCCTGGAATAAGGAGAATGTAGTAGGGCACAGTAGATCACAGGACGCCACCGAATAACAGGCTACAAGGAGGCAAGCAGAATAAACTAGAGCACAGCAGGGCGCAGAAATCCACCATATTGCCATGTACATAACAAAAGTCAAACATACCCTGTCCCAAACTGACCTATCATGGCATATCCAAACGTAGTGTAACTCAACATAACGTGACGCTACCAATACTGCCGGCCACCACAGCGCCCAGCGCAATGTAGTAGAGGGCAGTCGCGCGCAGGAATCCACCGAAAAAGGGTTTATGGCACGAAAGCCAATGAACCCCATACCGAAATTTGCCCAACCTAAATAAACCAAGCGTAGCATAAACAAAAGTAACGTGCCGAGGCCAATATTGCTGGCATTCCCCAGGCTAAGCATAATACAGTAGAGCACGTTACAGCCCAGATATACTCCGAACAGCAGTGTATATCACGAAAGTCGAGGTTAACGCGGTCGACCTTAACTTAACCAAACCTAGGTGAAAGTAAACAAACTCAACCTAACGTGCCCAGACTACTGTTGCTGGCCTCTACAGAGACAATCAGAAAATATTAGAACACAATAGTGTGCAGAAATATGCGCATAGGATTGTGTAGCACAAAAGTCTAAACGATCCTATCCAAACCTCACCAGACGAGACATAACCGAACGTAGCTGAGCTCAACCTAACGTGCCTGGAACAATATTGCCGACATTCCCTGGGATTAACATATATAGTAGGGAACAGTACAGCGCAGGAATACACCGAATGGCGGTGTATAGCACAAAAGGCAAAGAACCCTATCCTAACCTAGCCAAACGTAACATAATCGTGCGTAACCTATCTCAACCTAACATGACGAAACAGCAATTGCTGGCCTCCACAGGGACACGCAGAATGTATTAGAGCACAGTAGCGCGCAGAAGCGCGCCGCATTGCAGCCAATAGCACAGAAGTCGAAGGTATCCTAATAAACCTGACCCAACCTAACCTTAAACGGCGTAGCATAGCTCAACGTTACGTGCCGCTACGACTACTCCTGACCTCACCAGGGCCAAGCATAACTTACAAGGGCACTATAGACCACAGGAATCTCCATGGTACCAGTGCATATCTCGAAAGCCAAAGCTATCCTCGCCAAACATAACGTAACATAACCTAACAAAGCGTAAAGCTGCACAACCTAACGTGCCGAGATCACTGTAGCTGGAGTCCCCAGAGCAAAGCAGATAATATTAGAACACAGTACAGCGCAGAAGTTCGCGTATAGCAGTTTATTGTGACATATGTCTGAACCGTCATATCCTAATCTCATCAAACGTAGCATAACCAAGCGTAACCTAACACAAACTAACATTACGAAATCAAACTTACTGGCCTCCACGAAGACATGCAGAATGAGCTAGAGCACTGTAATGCGCAGAAGCGCACCGCATTTCAGCGAATAGCACAGAAGTCAAAGGTATCCTATCCTAACGCAACCGAACGTAACATTACAGAACTTAACGTGCCGAGGCCACTATTGCTGTCCTCCCCAGAGCCAAGCAGAAAATATTAGAACAGGGTAGAGAGCAGAAATCCGCGGGCAGCACTGTGCAGCACAAAAGCCCCTTCTGCCCTATCCTAACCTCACCAAACGAAACATGACCGAACGTAGCATAGCACAAACTAACGTGCGGAGACCACTATTGCTGGCCGCCCGAGAGACAAGCAGCACATGCTAGAGAACACTGGAGCGCAGAAGTCCACGGAATGTCCGTTTACAGCACCAAAGTCAAAGATATCCTATCCTAGTGTGCCCAAGCTTAACATAAACAAACGTAACATAGCTCAACCTTTCGTACCCCGACCGCTACTGCTGGCCTCCAAAGAGTCGAGCAGAATCTACTGCTGGACAATAGAGAGCAGAAATGCATTGAATCGCAGTGTATAGCACAAAAGTCACATGTATCCAGACCTAACCCAGGCTAACGTAACGTAGCCAAACGAAGCCAGATTAAACATAACGTGCTGCGGGCACAATTGGTGGCCTCCCAAGGCCAAGAAGTATATAGCGGCGCGCACTCGAGTGCAGAAATCCACCGAGCAACAGTGTAAAGCACGAAAGTCAAATCTATCATCACCGAACTTAACCCAGCCTAAACTAACCAAACGCAACATAACTCAAACCAACCGGCCGAGGCCCCTGTTGCTGGCATTCCCAGGGCTAAGCGTAATATAGTAGGGCACAGTACACCGCAGAAATACTCCGAATAGCAGTGTACAGCACGGAAGCCTAAGTTAACTGGCCCAGCTCATGTTCACGTGGCCTAACCAAACATAAACGAACTCTACTTAACGCTCAGAGACAACTACTGCTGGGCCCCACAGGCCCAAGCAGAAAGTATTAGGACACAGTGGGGAGCAGAAATCCCCGGATACGTGTGTTGGCACAAAAGCCTAAGCTATCCTATCCTATCCACCCAAGCGTGACATATCCGAACGTAGCATATATGAATATAACGTGCCGAGACCACAATTGCTGACCTCCCCGGGGCCAAGCAGAAAATACAGGAGCACAGCATAGCGCAGGAGTTCAACTCATTGACGTGTATAGCACAAAGGTCAACATATCCCAACAAAACTTTGCTGTACTTAACCTATTCAAACTTAGCGTAACACAACATAACGTGACGAGGCCAATATTGCTGGCCTCACAGAGGCAAGCAGAGCATATTAGGGCACAATGCAGCGCAAAGATCCACCGAATAACAGTGAATACCTCAAATGTCATTGCAGCCTCACCGAACCTAGCCAAACGTGACATACCCAAACGTAGACAAACTCAACCTAATATTACAAGACCACTATTGCTGTCTTCAACAGAGACAAGCAGAATGTACTAGGACACATTAGAGCGCAGAAATCCACCGAATTGCAGTGGATGGCGCAAGGACCGCAGATACCCCAAACTATCCTGACATAATCTGACCGAAACGAACACAGCATAACACAACATGATGTGCCGCGACCACTCCACCTGGTCTCCTCAGAGCAAAGCAGAAAGTAGTAGAGCACTTTAGATAACAGGAATCCGCCGAAAAGCAGTGTTAAGCACAAAAGTCAAGGTAGCATATCCTAACATAGCGAAACGTGACATACTCGAACGTTGCCCAGCGCAGAAATCCACCGCATTGCAGTGAATGGTATAAAACCCAATGACATCCTGGCATATCCTGACCTAACATAACCGCACCAAAAGTAGCATAACCCAAAATAACGTGCCACGGCCACAATTGTTCGCCGCCCCAGAGTCGAGCAGAGTATAATAGTGCAATGTAGAGTGTAGAAGTCCACCGAATAGTGGCGTACAGCATAAAAGTCGAAGATATCCTAACCTAACCTGACGTAGCCTAACCTAACCGAGCGTAGCATAGCTCAATATAAGGTGCCGCGACCACTGCTTCTGGCCTCCCCTGAGTCAAGCAGAATGTAGTGGATCGCAGTAGATCACAGAAATACAACAAAAACAGTGTATAGCACGAAAGTAGAAGATATACCAATCAAACGTAACCTAACCCAACCTAACCAATCGTAACGTAACTCAACCTAACGTCAGCAGCCACTATTGCTCCTATTTCCGCGGTCGAGCGGAGTACAGTAGGGCAATGTAGAGCGTAGGAATCCACCGAATAGCAGTTTATGGGACAAAAGTGCAAGGAATACAAACCGAGCTTGCCTAACGAAACTTACCGAAACGCAGCCTTACTCAACACAATGTGCCGAGACCACTATTACTGGCCAGCCCAGAGCCAAGCAAAGCATACTGTAGCACATGAGAATGGAGAAAAACACCGCATGGCGGTGAATAGAGCAAAAGACAAGGTATCCTATCCTAACCTACACAAACGTGACGTAACCGAACGTAACATGACACAACCTAACACGGCGAGACCGCTACTTTAGGCCTCTACAAAGACAAGCAGAATGTACCAGAGCACAGTAGTGCGCTGAAACCAGCCGCATTGTAGCGAATACCACAAAAATTGAAGATATCCTTACCTATCCTGTCCTAACCTAACCTATCCATACGTAACGTAGCTCAATCTAACGTGCCGATATCACTATTGCTGCCCCCCCCCCCACCTACAAGATCTAAGCGGAAAATGTTAGAACGCAGTAGAGCGCCGAAATCCACGTACTGTAGTGTATAGCACAAAAGCCTGAACTACCCTATTCCAACTTCACCAAACGTAACATATCCGGATGTAGCATAACACAACCTAACGTCCCGAGACCACTGTTGCCGGCCAACTCGGAGCCAAGCAGAACATACTAGAGCACACTGGGGCGCAAAAGTCCACCGGATAGCAGCGTATAGCAAAAAAGTGAAAGCTATTCTATCCTAATTTATTCTATCTCAGCAAAATCGAACGTAGCATAGCTCAACCCAACGTAATCCGACCACCATTGCCGGCCTGCGCAGAGTCGAGCCGAACTTACTTATAGACGGCAGGGCACAGACGTCCACTGAAACGCAGTGTACGGCTCAAAAGTCATATATATCCGGACATAGCCCAAGCTAACATGACCTATCGAAACGAAGCATACGCCAACATAACGTGCAGCGGCCACTATGTCTGGCCTCGCCAGAGCCAAGCAGAGTGTAGTTGAGCACAGCATAGCCGAGAGATCAACCGAAAAACTATGTACAACACTAAGGTCGCAGCTACCCTTAACGAAATTAACCCAACACAAAGCCAACCAAACGAACCTAACCTAACGTGCCGAAATCAATATTGCTAGCATCCCCTGGCTATGCACAATGTAGTGGAGTAGAGTAGAGCGCAGGAACACTACGAACATCAGTGTATAGCACGAAAGTCAGGGATAACCTGGCCAAGATGAACGTAGCCTAACCAAACCAAACGCAAAATAACTCAACCAGTCGTGCCGACACTACTATTGCTGGCATCCACATACACAAACAGGGAACATTAAAACATAGTGGAGCGCAGAAATCTGCCGATAGGTGTTTATAGCTGAAACGCCTAAACTATCCTATCGTATCATCCCAAGCGTCACATAGCCGAACATAGCATAGTCCAACCTAACGTGCCGAGACCACTATTACCGGCCACCCAGAGACAAGCAGAAGGTACTAGAGCACAGCAGTGCGCAGAAATCCACAGCATTTCAGCGTATAGCACAGAAGTCATACTTATCCTGACCTAAGTTGGCCTAACCTGACCTACCCAAACGTATTGTTCAACAACATAACGTGACGAGACCGATATTGCTTGTGTTCCCAGAGCCAAGCAGAGCATATCAGAGCACATTAGACCGCAGAAATCCACCGAATGTCAGCGAACAACACAAAAGTGAAGGTAGCCTTCTACAACCTAGCCGAACGTAACACATCCAAACGTAGCCAAGCTGAACCTGACACGACGAGACAACTATTGCTGCCCTCCGCAGGGAGATGCAGAAACTGCTAGAGCAAAGTAGAGCGCAGAAGCTCGCCGCACTTCAGTGAACACCACAGATGACGCAGATATCCTAACATAACCTGAGATAGTCCAACCAAACCAAACGCAGCATTACCCTTCATGACGTGCCGCGAACTCGGCTCCTGGCATCCCCAGAGTAAAGCAGAATATAGTAGAGCACAGTGGGTCACAGAGGTCGACCGAAAAGCAATGCAAAGCACAGAAGTCAGTGTACCTTGTCCTATCCTAGCCAAAGGTGACAAGCCCAAGCGTAACATAACTCAACCTAACTTGACGAGACCACCGCTGTTCGCCTCCACAGAGACTAGAAGAGTGCTCCAAGGAGCAGCGTAGCGCAGAAATCCACCGCTTTGCAGTGAACAGCACAAAAGCCGTATATATCCTTGCACAACCTGACATAACTTAACATATCCAAACGTAGCATAATTCAAGATAACGTGCAGCGGCCACTGTTCCTGGCCTCCCCATAGCCAAGCTGAGTGTGGTAGAGCACAGTAGATCACTGAAATACACCGAATAACATCGTATAGCACGAAAGTTATTGTTTTCCTGACCAAACTTAACCAAACCTAACCTAACCAAACGTAACCCTACTAAAACTAGCGTGCCGCGACCGCTATTGCTGGCATCCCCAGAGCGGGGCAGAGACACTAAAGCACATTAGAGCGCATATATCTACCGAATCGCAGAGAAAAGCACAGAAGACAACGTAGCCTGTCCTATTCTAGCCAAACGTATCATACCCAAACAGATCCTAACACAACATAACATGACCATACCACTATTGCTGATATCTACATGGATATGCAGAATGTACTATGGCGCCGTAGAACGAAGAAACACACGGAATAGCTGTGTAAAGCACAAAATTCAAACTAGTCTCTCTTAACCTAACCAAACGCAACACATGCATACTTAACATAACTGAACCTACCATGACTGGAAAGCTATTACTGACCACCGAAGGGCAAGCAGAGTTTACTACAGCAATGTAGTGCGCATAACTGCCGCACTTCAGAGAATAGCACAGAAGCCGAAGTTACCCAAACCTGACCCAAACCAACAGAACATAGCTGAACATTTCCTAACACAAGCTAACGTGCCGAAGCAGCTATTGTTGCCCACCGCAGACCAAAGCAGGACATACTAGAGCACAGTAGAGCGCTGATGTCCACCGAACAGCAGTGTACAGCACAGAAGTTAAAGCAATCTTAACGAAACTTAGCCGAACTCAATATATAGGCGCATAACCTGACTCAACACAACATACTGAGACCACTATTCCAGTCCTTGCCAGAGCCAAGCTGAAAATTATACAGCACTGTAGGTCGCAGAAATACACCTAATAGCGGACAATAGCACTTAAGACAATGCCAAATCCTTCTAACCTTACCAACGGTACATTACAAAGCGAAACCTATCACAACCTAACGTGCCGCGACAGCTATTGCTGGCCTTTACAGAGCCACACAGAACACATTCGTGGACAGTACAACGCAGGTATCAATAGAATCGCGGTGTATATCAGAAAAGTCAAAGCTACACTAACCTAATCCAAGCGAAAGGAACATAAGCAAACGTTGGGTGGCTCAACGTAACATGCTGCGACTATGCTACCCTCCCCAGAGCCAAGCAGAGCAAAACAGTGGGGAGTGGAACGCAGAAATCTATGGAATCGCGGTGCACATCAGAAAGGTCAAAGCTACACAAGTCTAACCCAGAACAACAGAACATTGCCAAACATATCCTAACACTAATTAACGTGATGAGACCGCTATTGCTGCCCTCACCAGAGCCAAGGAGAACATACTACAGCACAGTAGAGCGCAGAAGTCCACTGAATGTCATTGTACATCGCAACAGTTAAAGCTAACCCGACCAAGCTTAACCTGACCCAACCTAACCGAATGCAACGTGACTCATAATAATGCGCGGATACCGCTATTGCTGGCCTTGCAAGAGCCAAGCTAGAAATATTAGAGCACTGTGGGGCGCAGGAACCCACCTAATAGCAGGCTATAGTCCTAAAGATATAGCTATCCTCCCCTAAATTAACAAAACGTAACCTAACTTAACCTAACGTGCCGCGCCCACTATTGCTGGCTTCCACGGAGAATAGCGGGACACGGTAGTGGAGAGTAGACCGCCGAAATCCGTATAACTGCAGTGCATATCGGAAAAGTCAATGCTGCCCAAGGCGAACACAAACCAACAGAACATAACCAAGCATAGCCTGACTCAACCAAACGTGCAGAGACCGCTATTACGGCATTCCCCAGAGCCAAGTAGGACATACTGGAGCACAGTAGAGCACAGAAAACCATCGAATAGCAGTGTGCAGCACGAAGGATAAAGCTATCCTGACAAAACTTAACCAAGCCGAACCTCACCGAACGTAACCTGACTAAGCGTAACCTGCCGAGATAATTATTGCTGGCCTTCCCAGGGACAAGCGGAAAATGTTTGAGCAACGCAGGTCGTAGATATCCTTCCAATAGTAGACTACAGAGCTAAAGGAAAAGCTATCCCCTCCTAAACTTACTAATCGTAAAATGACCAAGCCTAATCTAACTCAAACTAACGCTCCGCGACCACCGTTGCTGGCCTCCCCAGAGTGAAGCAGAACATGTTAGTGGAGTGTAGAGCGCAAGAATCCATGGAATCGCACTGTATATCTTGAAAGTCAAAGCTGCCCGAACCTAACCCAAACAGACAGAACATAACCAAGCATTGCATAACACTCCGTAGCGTGCGGAGACCGCCATTGTTGCCCTCCATAGTGCCAAGCAGGACATACTAGAGCACAGTGGAGCGCAGACGTCCACCGAATAGCAGCGTACAGCACAAAAGTTAAAGCTACCCTGAACAAACGTTGCTTGACGCAACCTAACCGAAAGTAACATGACCCAACATACCGTACCGAGGCCACTGTTACTGAGCTCCACAGAGCCAAGCGGAAGATGCTAGAGCGTATTAGAGCGCATAAACCCGGCGCATTGACGTGTAAAGCAGATAAGTAGAAGATGTCCTAACGCAACCTAACCTAACTTATCTTAACCAAACGTAACCAGTTCCAACCTATATATAACGTGCCTATTCAAATATTGCTGGACTTCCCATTACCATACAGGGCATATTGGTGGAAAGTATAGTTAAGTGGTCCACAGAATGACAGTTTTATCACGGGAGTCATAGGTATCCTAACCTAACACTAACGAACATAAGCTAACCAAACATAACATTACACACCCTGACGCTACGCTGTCAGCATATCTGGCAGTCTCAGAGCTAAGCAGGGAATATTAGATCACAGTAGAGCGCAGAGTTTCACCGAATAGCTGTGTACAGAGCAAAGGGCATAGCTTCCCGGTCCTGACCTATCCAAACCTAGCCCACCCAAATGCAGGATAACACCATCTAGCCCGCCGAGGGCGCTATTTCTGGACTCCCCTGCGACAAGCAGAGAATACTACAGCACAGTAGAGCACAGAAATCCACCGAATAGTAGTGTATAGCACAAAAGTCAAAGCTACACTGTCCAAACCTAACCAAATCTTAACTAACCTTACGCAACATAACACGACCAAACGTGCCACGACCTCAATTTCAGGCCTCCCAAAAGAGAAGCGCATGATATTAGAGCAACGCAAAGCCCAGGCATCGACAGAATAGTGGCGTATAGCGCAAATGTCAAAGCCATCCTAACAAAACCTAACCTAACTTCACCTAACGGAACGTAACCTAACAAAGCCTGACGTGCCTATACCACTATTGCTATCCTCCCCAGAGCCAAGCAGAACACATTAATGGAAAGTAAAATGCACAAATCCATAGATTTGCAGTTATATCAGAAGAGTCAAGGCTACCCAAACCAAATCCAAACAAACAGAACATAGCCAAACATAGCCTAACCAAACCTAACGAGCCGAGGCCGCAATTGTGGCCGACCCCAGAGCCGAGCAGGACATACTAGAGAACAGTAGAGCGCAGAAGTCCACCGGATGGCATTGTGCAGCACAAAAGTTAAAGCTAATCTAACCGAACATAGCCTAACATAACCTAAGCGGACGGAACCTGAATCAACATTACGTGCTAGGAGCACTACTACTGACTTTCCCAGAGCAAAGCTGCAAATGTCACAGAACTGTAGGGCGCAGAAATCCACCTAATGACGCAGTATAACGATAAGGTTAGATAAATCCCCTCCCAAACTATCCATCGTAACACAACCAATCGTAACATACCTCTTGCTAACGTGCCGCGACTGCTATTGCTGGCGTCCCTAGAGCCACGCAGAGGCTAGAAGGGCACTGTAAAGGGCAGAAAGCCAACGAATATCAGTGTGCAGCACAAGGGTTAAAGCTACACTGACCAACCATTGCCCACCCCAAAGTAACAGAACGTAATGTGACACAACATGACTCGCCGAGACCGATATTGCTGGCTTTCCCGGAGCCATGCTGAAAATATTAGAGTGCTGCAGGGAGCAGGAGTCCACCTAATATCAGAATATGGCACTAAAGTCGAAGTTGCCCTCTCCTAACATAGCTAACCCTAATATAACCGAAAGTAACTTAACTCAAACTAACATGCCGCGACCACTGTTGCTGCCCCCCTCCCCCAGAGCCAAGTAGAACACATTATTGTAGACTGAAACGTAGAAATCCACCGAAACGCAGTGTACATCACAACAGTCGAAGTTACCCGAACCCATCACAGACAAACAGAGCATAGCCAAACGTAGCATAACTCAACCTAACGCGCCGAGACCGCTAATGCCGTCCTCCCAAGAGCCAAGCAGGTCATACTAAAGCACTGTAGAGCGCAGAAATCCACGGAGTAGCAGTGTACAGCTCAAAAGTTGAAGCTACCGTGACCAAGCCTTGCCTATCCCGACCTAACCGAATGTAACGTGTCTCAACATAACGTGCCGAGACCACTATTTCTGGCATGCCCAGCGCCAAGCTGAAAGTATTCGAGCGCTGTAGGTCACAGGAATCAACCTAATAGCGGACTATGGCACTACAGTCAAAGCTATCCTCACCTAACCTAACCAATCGTAACATAGCCGAACGTAACATAACAGAATCTAACATTCCGCGACCACTATTTCTGTACTCCGCAAAAGCCAGGCAGAAAACATTAGTGAAGAGTAGAACGCAGATATCGACAGAATCGCAGTGCATATCAGGAAAGTCAAAGCTACGTATGCCTAAACCAATCGAGCAGAACATATCCAAACACAGCCTAACAAAAACTAACGCGCCGAAACCGTGATTGCTGCCCCCCCCCCCAGAGCCAAGCAGAACATACGAGAGCACAGTGGAGCGCAGAATTCCACGGAACAGAAGCGTACATCACAAAAGATGGGGCGATCCTAGCAAAACCTAGCCTGACCCAACCTCACCGAACGTAACGTGACTCATCGTAACGTGCCGAGATCACCATAGCTGGCCTTTCCAGAGCCAAGCTGAAAATATTAGTGCGCTGAAGGGCGCAGAAATCCACCTAATAGCATACTATAGCACTGAAGTCATAGCTATCCCCTCCTAACAAAAAGAATCGTAACATAACGAAACATCACCCAACTTAACCTAACGTGCCGCCACCGCCACTACACCCCCCCCCCCCCCCCCC